>NC_069128.1:32670582-32766168 GCF_026914265.1 Mya arenaria
TGTGACTAAGCCGTCAACGCGATCGTTATAAGTGAAGTTGCTACTTCATTTTATTTTGTCTCATATAAATTGCGGTTTCGCATATCTACATAGAGCGTTGAATGCTGTTTTTTGAGAAAACCATTGTTTGATGTCTGACCAAACCTTTGTGTACAGTATTTAATTCAATATCGTGTCTGTTATTATTTTATTTACATGTAAAGAGCTGAAAAGGCGAAGAGTTCGGGGCTTTCTGGACGATAACTCGGTCGAAGTAGGATGGCAAGCCACCATTATGGGGAATGAGGCGACATGGATGGCCCTTGCCGACAGCATTAACCAGCTAGAACAGTTGGTCGATGTCATTCCAGAAAGAAATGAAGTCCTCGCTGCTTTCAAATACTGCCCAAGGTCAATTGTTAAGACTGTCATCATCGGTCATGATCCTATTCCTTATAAAGAATTTGCTACTGGCTTGGCTTTTTCATATCCCGAGGGTACCGTGCTGCCTCCGGTTGACCCAGAACGTCCTCGGTACGAACAACCCCACGCGGCTATGCGAAAACTTCACGATGTTCTAAAGTCACCGACATCCCCAGATGAAAATGAAACGTCTGCCTGCCACATCACCTGGGCAAAGAAAGGTGTCCTGCTGTTGAATGCAGCACTGACATACACAGGGAAATCTGACCGGGATTTGCATAAAGGAATATGGAAAGAGTTTCTAACAAATTTGTTAGCCGATGTACTTGGGGATACGTTTAATGTGCAAGGCCGACTGTTTGTCGTATGTTGGGGTACGAATGCACGTGAGCTTTATGTCAATTTGACGGCAGATAGAGCAATAGCTGCAGGCAAATATCTTTATTTAGGCCATCACCCGAGTTTTGAAATGAGAGATTTAAAAAACAGACAATCGTTTGAAGAACAGGCCACAGCTTTATTTGAGGAAATACACGAGTTTTGGCCAAAACTGTTTACTCTAGATAGAGTCGTGATGGATGAAGAAATTGTGGGGCAGTTTGCTCAAATGAGGGTGTAAACTCGATTTTGTTAAACATGCTGTATAGAACAAAACTAGAAATGTGTCCATAGGACACGGATGCCCCCACTTCCGTTTTTAGCCAAAGAAAGTAAGAGCCATAATGATTATTCAGGATAATCTGCACATATAGGATATTACAATCATGTGAATTCAGATAATACTTTTCGTTTAAAAATATTAACAAACACACGAACTATTAACATCTATAAAGTGTACAGTTATTAGTGCCTCCAAGTGTAGACACGCCTTTGGACGCCACTTAAGTTGACTACGTTTCGAAGCATGAAGGAAATGAACCAATTACGCATTACGAGCAAATGCTACTTGTTAAACAATGCTCTTAAAACTTTTTAAAAAAATTCTTTTTCAAAAACATTTTGTTCATGGTATAATGTTATCATCCTTTCCCCCATATTATTTCCTGTGGATGTATGTAAAAATATATACGGAGTGAACGGTTAGCTATGTATTTAATATAAGTAATCATGTATTTTGTTTGCAAATAAATAATATATTTTAAATAAGTGATAGTTGTTTAATAACTGAATCAAGATCTGATTCTGTGATTGTTGGTGATGCATCATTTATTCTTGTGCGATGACACTGTACGTTTGCCCAGTTTCTACTGGTTTAGTATAAACTAAGGGAACTATTTGTGTCTGGGTATTTGTTTCCTGTATTACTCATGAAAATAGGTCTGTTTCGTTGGGGTAACTTATAGTGTAACGTGCACCAGGCCATAAGACAAAGAAGACCTATTCATAGAAAAACATGCTCACCCATGAGTGGGTCGACCCGCCTTATAATGACCCTCAACATATTAGGTCTAGAGAAAAGCACTGCTGATTCTGATTGATGCATCATTTATTCTTGTGCGATGACACGGTACGTTTGCCCAGTTTATACTGGTTTAGTATAAACTAAGGGAACTATTTGTTTTGTGCGTATTTGTTTCCTGTATTACTCATGAAAATAGGTCTGTGTCGTTGGGGTAATTTATAGTGTAACGTGCACCGGGCCATAAGACAAAGAAGACCTATTAATAGAAAAGCATGCTCATCCATGAGTGGGTCGATCCGCCTTAAAATGACCCTCAACATATTAGGTCTAGAGAAAAGCACTGCTGATTCTGATTGATGCATCATTTATTCTTGTGCGATGACACGGTACGTTTGCCCAGTTTATACTGGTTTAGTATAAACTAAGGGAACTATTTGTTTTGTGCGTATTTGTTTCCTGTATTACTCATGAAAATAGGTCTGTGTCGTTGGGGTAATTTATTGTGTAACGTGCACCGGGCCATAAGACAAAGAAGACCTATTCATAGAAAAACATGCTCACCCATGAGTGGGTCGATCCGCCTTAAAATGACCCTCAACATATTAGGTCTAGAGAAAAGCACTGCTGATTCTGATTGATGCATCATTTATTCTTGTGCGGCGATGACACGGTACGTTTGCCCAGTTTATACTGGTTTAGTATAAACTAAGGGAACTATTTGTTTTGTGCGTATTTGTTTCCTGTATTACTCATGAAAATAGGTCTGTGTCGTTGGGGTAATTTATAGTGTAACGTGCACCGGGCCATAAGACAAAGAAGACCTATTCATAGAAAAACATGCTCACCCATGAGTGGGTCGATCCGCCTTAAAATGACCATCAACATATTAGGTCTAGAGAAAAGCACTGCTGATTCTGATTGATGCATCATTTATTCTTGTGCGATGACACGGTACGTTTGCCCAGTTTATACTGGTTTAGTATAAACTAAGGGAACTATTTGTTTTGTGCGTATTTGTTTCCTGTATTACTCATGAAAATAGGTCTGTGTCGTTGGGGTAATTTACAGTGTTACGTGCACCGGGCCCTAAGACGAAGAAGATCTAATCATAGAAAAACATGCTCACCCATTAGTTAGTCGACCCGCCTTATAATGACCCTTAAAATATTAGGTCTAGAGAAAACACTGCTGATTCTGGATGATGCATCACCTATTCTTGTGCGATGACACTGTACGTTTGCCCAGTTTCTACTGGTTTAGTATAAACTAAGGGCACTTTGTGTCTGGGTATTTTTTTCCTGTATAACTCATGAGAATAGGTTTGTGTCTTGGGGGGTAATTTATAGTGTAACGTGCACCGGGCATTAAGACGAAGAAGATCCATTCATAGAAAAACATGAGTGGGTCGACCCGTATGACCCGCCTTATATACCTGCAAGGAACTGGTAATGCTAATCTGCATATACCCTAGTATAACCTCCCCTTATAGCTGAACGTTTCACGTGTCTCTGGGTCCCGCGCCACACCACTTACTTCTATCCCGAGAAGCTTACTGAATCCTTGACTTAAAGGGGGGGGGGGGGGGGGGTCCCTATAACTTTATTGTTACAAAACATCATATACATTCACAACGACTAATTACTGCGGAAATTTATAAACTATAAATTGTGCCGGTGTAGCAGGACAGATTAACCCCCCACTCAGAATATACCCGGGTATAATTTGTCCTAGGACAGAATATACCCGGGTATATTCTCTACTAGGATACTTTATACCCCGGGGTATACTCTGTACTAGGACAGAATATACCCCTCCAGGCTAGAATAGGGTTTTGTATTTTCAAAAACAGTTTGTATCTCCACTGTCTGGTTGAAATCAGTGTCAACCCAGACCAGCGGCTGGGATATACAAATCGACATTAGCTCAGGTTCTGCATTGCTATGTTTTAATCAAAATCAAAATTGTGTTCTCTTCCACCATTACAAACAGTACATACCTACATATACATGTTTGAAAACGTGTGACTAATCTGGTTCTACACTGTTTTCAGTTTAATAATAGGCATTTTCTCATATCATAAATTTATAAATAAACAAACAATACAGAAACAAGTAATAAATTAAGCGTATACAGTAGGGGTATGCTTTGTCCTAGAGGGGTATATTCTGTCCTAGGATACTTTATACCCGGGGGTATAAAGTATCCTAGGACAGAATATACCCGGGTAAACTCTGTCCTGTTACACCGGTTCATATGGCTTTCGGGAACACTTTTTGTAATTGTGCTATTCTATTTTAGATACTTCTACGCAGACATTGCCTATATAACGGATATAAATGCTGGTCTCGGCGTTATCAGTGTCGGTGTAGAATATTAAATTTTAATTTAGCTGTCCATGCTTTTTAATAATTGTGGCCTTATAATTGGAAAATGCTGATAAATTGACAACAACTTTTGCCTAAAATCATCATATTTTTCCTTGATAGGGGTTCATCTTATGTTTCATGCACCTTTTTAAAAAATGTCAACAAATATTTCCAGTTTTAGGGAACCCCCCTTTAACACACCTCCTTATAACCGGCAAGAACTAGAACAGTCACTAAATGTGACAAATACCCCCATCTGCCTCCTTGTCACAAACCAAGATGCCATCTGATACATATAAGTAAGCACTATATTAAATGCCTAAGTTCAAGGGGAGATAACTCTAAAACATCTTTGGTTATATGCACAAAAATATGTCTTGCACTTCTACCATTCATGTTGATGATGTATACCAAGTATCATTGCAATCCGACAAAAACTGAAGGAGGAGTTCGCTCCAAAAACTACCTACCGTATTGAACAATTATTCACAATGTTGCAAGAATTAAGCCTAAGTTCAAGGGCAGATAACTCTGAAACGTTTTGGGGTTTATCCACTAAAAATGCGTCTTGCACTTAGTGTTGTCCCGATGATTGATTATAATCGATAGTTGATCGGAAATGCCCACATCAGAGACAATCGATAGTGAAAGTTGAACTATCGATTATTTTTATTTTCACCAAAGGGTCCTCTCGGTGGATAATTCTTTCAGGAAGCCATGTACAAGGCAATGTAATTGTATGAACCAAAATATTATCTAGAGTTGCATTCATATTTATAATACATTGGATGTAATTACAAAATAGTTGTCATTGGATATACATGTACCTGTTTGACTGTTTAAAACATTATTTTACCTGAACATGATGAGATGGTCATGGAACTGATTTAAACACTATTATAGTGAAGCAAATAATTCTATAATCGATTAATAATCAATAGTTGATCGACTTTGTAAACCGATTATCGATAGTAAATGTTCTTTCCGATTCCCAACACTACTTGCACTTCTACCATTCATGGTGATGATGTATACCAAGTATCATTACAATCTGTCAAAAACTGAAGGAGGAGTTTGCTCCATAAACAGTATATGTTAGCCGTGGACAGACCGACAAACAAACCGCCCGACCGACCGACAAACAGGTTGATTCCAGTATACCCCCCAAACTTTGTTTGATGGGGGTATAATAATTGACAATCATTGTCAATAGTGTATATGACATTTAACCTTTTCACCGCCGGAGTCGCATAAATGCACCGTTGCAAAAAGTGCAGTCCCAGATGCCGCCTTATCTCGGAATGCGTTATTTTGCAATAAATGATGTTCCAAAGAGCACTATCTCTGTGATGTATGTCGTTAAAATGTTATTTTATAAAGTATAGACCAATCGACAATTTTGAACTTGGCGCCAATAGGGTTAAACTACCAAGTAGATGATATTCTACACCGACATTAGAAGTTCGAGACCAAAATTCATATAAGTATATAGGCAATGTCTGTGTAGAAATATCTAAAACTAGAATAACAACATGAAATATCAAAACTCGTATAAAGGGCCGATTTAGGGGCAGAGAAGCCTCGGATTATAAAAAATATATATGCTGTTTTCGCCAATCATTAAATGTAATGACTTGTCAGAAGCCAGCCTGCAGAGCGGATGCTCTGGACATATTGCCTACACGGACTTATGTATGGATGTGTGTGTGTGTGTGTGTGTGTGTGTGTGTGTGTGTGTGTGTGTGTGTGTGTGTGTGTGTGACTGTGCTGATTGGGTGGCTGTTTCGTGTTGTATGTGGTGTGTCCTGCAAGACCTTTCTATCTACTTTTAAAATATGTTTGTGACGTCATCCCATTGTTCTCACCGTCCAGTATTTCGAATAATGTACGGCTTTCAATGGTTAGAAGTCCTTTATTTTGCGTGTAAATTCTAATAATGGTATGTTGTACACTTATAACGGAGGGTAGTGCAAAGTTAAAGACACATTTCAGCTCTATTGAAATTGCCCCCCCCATATTTATCACACCTTTACAGCCCTGTTACCCTGTCAGTTGCAAAACTACATGCAAAAGACATGACAAAATCATGCTGATAAAAACAGGAGATATGGTGTGTCAGAGGGGTCATAGATTCAAAGTACATGCAGAAAGTTAACTCTGAATAATATACTGTGGTAACCCTGCATTGTCTGTAGTACATGTAAGTGGTTCGCCAAGGATACGTGTTTCGGTGTTCTTTGCAAATAGTGTAAACCCAGATCTGAAGGCTCTTAAAATGGCCCTCTGATCAGGGTCTGCACTGTTTGTCATATACATGTATTGCAAGTGATTGAGAGAAAAATCCCCAAAGGCTGAGAGTAAACTGGTCCTGTTTCACAAATGGAATGAATGAATGAATGAGTTGGGTTTAACGGCACCGCGACACTTAATAGGTCATATAGCGCCGATTTTGTCTAAATGGTAATTGTATTAATATATAAACAAACTATGATAGTCTACATGATTTAAAGTAAAAATAATGAAATAACTTTATAAATATGGTACTCGATCAACGAGAATATATACTTTTGCAAATGGGTCATTTATATAATTCTTTATATTACAAAATTAGATTTTATGATAAAGATGTACTTCCTTTAAAAACGATAATATATGTTCGTAATGAACTGAGTTAAAAAGTTGGAACATAGAGTCCACATTGAAATGTTTTTGCCTAACTAGTGCAAGATCAACGCAATCAATAAGAAAATGTTTTACTGTGAAAGGCTCTACACAAAACACACATTCTGGTTGTTCTTCTTGCTTGAGAAGATATGCGTGTGTAACATGTGTGTGACCAATGCGACAACGAGCAAGTACCACTTCCTCCTTGCGCACTGACCTATATGATAAACGTGAATCACCTAAAACTGGTTTAATGGCATGAAGTTTATTATTTACAACAGTGTTCCAAGATAGCTGCCACTTGGAATTGATAAAGATATTAATCAATGGCTTAAAATCTGTGTATGGTAATTTCAACTTTGCTTCATTTAGATTAAGTGAAGATTTTGCTGCTCGGTCGGCCTCCTCATTACCAGGAATGCCCACATGACTTGGGAGCCAGCAAAATATTATGTTTTTTGAAAACGATAATTTGTGGTGTTTTATCAACAGTTGTTGAACTAAAGGATTGGACATATTCCTGTTGTAAAGCGACTGAAGAACAGAAAGAGAGTCAGAAAATATAATAAAGTTTTTCCGTTGTGTAGAACCTGCAAATCGCAGAGCCAGATCAATGGCCTGGATTTCAGCAGAGAAGATAGATGAATTATCCGGGAGTCTTACTTTGGAAGTATGCAATTCGCTGGTAGATGCGGATCCGACTTTGTTATTATCTTTAGATCCATCAGTATAAATAGCAGTATAATTTGGATATTTTGATTTTAACTCATTGAATTTAGATTGAAATTCGAGGGGGTTCGTTGTTGATTTTTTGTCACTAGTCAGAGTAAAAATAACATTAGGCTGTTTAATTATCCAGGGAGGTATGTAAGAAATGGATTGTTCCCTTACAGAGTCCAGCTTCAATCCTGCATCCGCTATAGCAGACTTGAGCCGGATACCCAAGGGCGGAATTGCATTTGGTTTTTTCTCATAAAGTGTCTCATATTTTGGATTTAACAAAACATCATTGACAGGATTTTTAGGATTTGCCTTTACTTTCGATATATAATTCAAAGCTAGTTTTTCTCTTCGAAGAGAAAGAGATGGTTCATTTGCCTCAGCTAGAAGGCTTTCAATAGGAGAGGTTCTAAAAGCTCCTAGAGCTAGTCGGAGTCCCTGATGATGAATTGTATTAAGCATTTTGCGATACGATTTTCTAGCTGATCCGTAAACAATACTTCCATAATCGAGTTTTGATCGCACCAGAGATCTATACAGGCGTAAGAGAACCTTACGATCAGCTCCCTAGTCTGTATTTGCTAATACTCTAAGAAGATTAATAGCTTTCATGCATTTATTTTTAAGAGCTTTAATGTGAGGAATAAAAGATAGTTTTTTATCAAATATAACACCAAGACATTTAGCTTCTTCTACGACAGGGATTGGAACACCGTTAAGAGTTATAACGGGGTCATTATGAAGTTTTCGCAATCGACAAAAGTGAACACACTGAGTTTTCGAAGTCGAAAATTTAAAACCGTTTTCATTTGTCCAGTCATGTAACTTATTGAGACATTGCTGAAGTTGTCTCTCAATGGTGTTCATATTTTTGGATCGATAACATATTAAAAAAATCATCCACATATAAAGAACAGTCAACACCAGGATTAAGACATTTGACAATGCTGTTAATTTTAATTCCAAACCATGTCACAGAAGATACAGAGGACGACCTTGAAAATGATGTTGATCTCACTAAGTATGCAAAATTTTGTTGATCTCATCAAGTATGCAAAACTATGTTGACGTCACTGAGTATGCAAAACTATGTTGATCTCACAAAGTATGCAAAACTATGTTGATCTCAAAAAGTATGCAAACTATGTTGATCTCACTAAGTATGAAAAACTATATTGTACTCATCAAGAATGCAAAACTATGTTGATTCAACATGTATGCAAAACTATGTTGATCTCACTTAGTATGAAAAACTATATTGATCTCATCAAGTATGCAAAACTATGTTGATCTCATCAAGTATGCAAACAGTGATGATCTCACTAAGTATGTAAATTGATTTTGATCTCATAAAATATGTGAAATGATTTTGATCTCACAAAATTTCCAAACAACATTGATCTCACTATGTTGATCTCACAAAGTATACAAACAATGTTGATCTCACAAAGTATGCAAAATGATGTTGATCTTACAAGCAAATCTGATTCAATAGACAATTCCAGATCAGTGATATGTTCAGGACAATTTTCTGGACGAAATCTGTCCAGAAAATTAATGGGGCGTGTATCATACATCGCCACTCATGTTTCAGTTTACTTTATAATTATAGTCAGCTAGTGTGATCTGCTAAATTGAGGAAACAGCGGTTGCAGTGATGTAATGACTGAAGCTAAGTTTCTGCTATGGTTTGGCGATTTGATATGATTTATATTGTGATGTGGGGATCATAAAGTTCATCATGGTAGAGCTGGGGGCCGTATTCTGAAAGCGTCTTAGTAAAATCTAAAACTTTTAGTGAAAATTTCAAATGCATATTTCTCTATTTTTACCTATACTAATTCAATGAAACTTAGCATGCTTATGAAAAACTATGTTTTTCATAAGCACGCTAGGTTTCATTGAAGTACCATTAAAAACAAAGTGGATATTTGTATTTGAAATTTTCACTAAATTTTTAGATTTTACTAAGACGCTTTCAGAACGGCCCCAGATCTGTTTTAATTCTTATTTTCTTTATAGTAAGTGTCATTTTTAGCTCGTCTGTTTTTCAAAAAAAAAAGTTGAGTTATTGTGATAGCCTTGGCGTCGTCGTCTGCGTCGTCCAAAAACTTTAACCTTACCTCATAAATCAAAACCCGTTCAACATTTTCAAATGAAACTTGGTAGATCTACACATGTTCCTAGGAATAGTACGCATATCTATACAAGGTCACATAACTCTGGCCTTACTAATTACTCAGTTATTCCCCTTTTCTGACTTAAAAAACAGACGAGCATTGGCACCCACTCTGCGGTGCTCTTGTTTAAAAAATTAATAGTTTTTTTGAAACTGCAGAATGATCCTGATTTTAAAGTGACAAAAGTGATTTTTAAGGAAGAAGATAGGTAATAGGGAGCTTATCCTTTTCTACTATAAATAACTATAGTCAGGTTGGTTTTTCTCCCCAAATATCTTGGCTCCATATCAGATGTCAATTGACTTGTCGTCTGATCCAGATCCAAGCTGTTTGACACTTGCCCAAAAGCAGCAGACAAAAAATTAACAGCAGACACTCTTTAAAATTTCATAGCTAAGGAAGGATTATTATCTGATATTGCAAAACTTTTCATTATCTAGTTAAGCAATTAGTGTTTTTGGCATACAGGCATACTGTGTTAACCCTTTCGGCGCCAAGTTAAAAACTGTCATCTGCGACAAGTTTCAGAATTAATAATATTACCAAATAAATAACAGAAATATTAAGATAAACTTGGGCTTTTCCGAAACCTTAATATTTGAACTAAATGTTCTTGCAAAAAAAGTGATGTCCCTGATCAGACGCCGCCTTCTAAGACGGCGTCTGATCTGGAACTTCATCTTTTTTCAATGTCGAAAAAAGTTGCCTATGGCCCTGAAAGGGTTAAGTAACGATTCTAAAATTGAGAAAAAAAAGTCTTAAAAACAAGTGGTCTCTTATTGCAGAATAAGAGTATTGCATAAAGGTCTCATAAGAGCTTCCTGCATTACTTTATTACTTTAATACTGCAGTAAGCAACCACCTGCCATAAACAATGGCCATTGTGTCTTATATTATAGACAGGTTTTAATGTCTATTCGAAGCCATTTGATATCAAGGCGTTTTCATTATTTGGCAATAGGAATGTAACCACTACAGGTTTGACTATAGAATTGCTAGCCTTGCGTAGTAAGTTTTGATGCTACAATTCATCATTATAATGATCATGCGACATGTTCACGCTTATCTCGTCATCAGCTACATGGTACCAGTGGCTCCACCTACCTTCTTGACACAGATGCAACAGGACACAGACGAGGAACTGGGCATCGTCAGCGATCACGCCGCCTCCGACGACGAACAGAGCCCGGAGAGAGAGGCGGAGATTGTCACATTTAGTGGGTCGGTAACCCTTAATGTCTAACATAACTTAAAAAAATGTTTGGTTTTAGTTAGGGATTTAACAAAAATAGGGTTTGTAGGTGCAGGTTTTTTTCCTTTTACTTTTGTTTTTGCCAGTCATCAGATTTTACTTTGTAACTCTAGTCTTGGCAAGTTTTTATCAATTTTAGTGAATGAGTTTAATAAGCTCAAAATTGAATGCCCTCAAGTATTCTTTATTATTTATAATATAAATTGCAATGCGACTATGATAAGCTCTTAATACATATAATGTCGCTATATAGTGTGATCATTTTGACGTTTTTCTCTTAAACGTCACAAACATTTCAAGGTGACCATAATTGGACCATGAAAAATCCGGAGGTTTTGGCAGATATGCGTGCTACGGAAGAAACTATGATGATATTTTTAAACAGCATGGATCACAATGAGACGCCGTGTGAAACGGCGTCTCATTGTGATCCATGCTGTTTGACATTGAAAAACAATGGATTTAGAGAGTATTTTAAAAACGGAAAATTCCGGAGATCTCTGGATAAATCCGGAGAAATGGTTGGCCTGACATTGTTTTTACACTATTCTAACAAGACACGCGATTTTGTATAAACAAAGAACAAATCTACCGTTGTTGATTCTGTGATAAACAATGGTTGGACAAATGACGTTACTATTTCATAGATGACGTCACTCCCTCACGTGTTTTGACCGAATAGCGTTAGCATTAACTACGCTACAGAAAGTAATCTGGCAACATTTCACACTACAACTTCTGTTTTAATCATGTTAGAATCAAAATAATAAATGCATTACCGTTGTTGATCGTCTGGTAAACAATGGTTTGTCGTTCAGATGCGTGTATTAAAACCACTCGGGCTACGCCCTCGTGATTTAATTACTGCGCATCTGAACTCCGAACCATGATTTACTAGACGATCAACAACGGTAAATCATTTATTATTTCTTAAGTAATATACCGAATATTGTACCACTCTATTATATCACCCTGGAATTGGCATTTATGATATAAATTATATGACAAACAGACTCTGTTTAACAGAGCTGCTGCAGACATCTGTCTGATCAGTGTCTGTACTGTTTGCAAACTGGCATTGTGTGCTGCAGTTTGGTAATTGTCTGTGCGAAATTTTACACCAGTGTTATAAATTCTCATAAGGAACAAATTTCATATCCTTTGGAAGACTGAAAAAAAACGTAATTTTAATGATCTTTGCTAACAGCTTGGTGCTTGATCAGATGCCGAGTAACTCGGCGTCTGATCAAGTCCCAAGCTTTTTGACATTCAGATTGTACTAATTCTACCAAATAAAGTTAAAAAATATATTCAAAAATATGAGCAAACGACAAAATTTGCAGACGAAAATATTGCAGACGACAATTGTCAGTCTTTCAAAGGATATGGAAATAGCAAGAGAAGGGCTAATATTCTGTCAAACCTGCATTAAGAGGTCACTCGAAATAAAGCATAAACAAAAGTTTTCTTTGAATCAGGTACTTCATGCAGAATGAAAGTAATGCAGAGACCCTCATTGGCCAAACTAGCTAGGAAAATGTGCTTATTCCTCTACTGTTTTGAATATTCCAAAATAATTGTTATGTGAATGTTAAATAATTTACAATTTTTATTCATATAGAAACAGAGTGTATAATAAAGAGACTGTAAATCACATTGATTCTTATCAGAGGGCTTCTGCAGAAGTTGTTGTTTAGTAATTTGTATTTTTAAGATATATCCAACAAATGTTATTTCAAACTGGCTTGCTCCTTGGTGTAAGAATCCATTTGAAAAATAAGCATGTTAAGCATATGTATATATATAATCAATATATATGATCAATATGAACTATAACTTTATTGTAACTATTCAAATGCCAGATTGCCGAAAAGGTTTGTGGAAAATCCCATCATATCCACTTCTTTAGCAATTCACATTATAAACCTTTATAGTTAGTCCAAGGGTCAATTTTGACCCTTAACAGTCTTACCTGTCTTGAGAGGGTTCTATGTATGACAGTGCTCCAGATAATGTGCGAATTTAAAAAACTAAAATCCTTATTTTTTCACCAAACACTTTCAAGATGATTCTAATGAGTGGTAACTCGATAGGGTTTTGTTGAAGAAATAACAAAATTATGTCAAAAATAGTGTTCTGTATGCATGCTTATCTGGAGCACTGGTCTGAGCATCAAAAAGCTTGGATCTAGATCATAGGTCAAGTAACTTGGTACCACGTCTGGATGCCAACTGCTTGCAATAAGCATCACAGTTGTGAGTAGGGATGAGGCTGATCCTTTTTCTATACAAGCTATTTTAACCCTTATAGTGCTGAAAATGAGTTTATATAATTTTGCATACAGTGTAGACCCAGATCAGAGGTCTGCTTGAGGAGCCCCCTGATCAGAGGTCTACTCTGTTTGTTTGTCAATTTGCTCTACAATGGCATTTGATGAATAGCGGCAATTTGTTCAATGGTGGCCTTTGCGAAACAGGGGCAATTTGCTTAACGGTGGCCTTTGCGAAACAGGGGCATTCTGCTCAATGGTGGCCTTTGCGAAACAGGGGCAATTTGCTCTACAACGGCAATTGATGAGTAGCTGCATTTTGTTCAATGGTGGCCTTTGCTATAAACAGGGGCAATTTGCTTAACGGTGGCCTTTTCACCTGCAGAATGAGGCCGCAAATAGGATTTTGGTTGAAACGGGAATATGCAGTCCGGGACTGCATATTCCCGTTTCGGACTGCATATTCCCGTCAAACTAGGATTAGGGTTAGGGTTAGGGTTAGGGTTAGGGTTAGGGTTAGGGTTAGGGTTAGGGTTAGGGTTAGGGTTAGGGTTAGGGGTTAGGGTTAGGGTTAGGGTTAGGGTTAGGGTTAGGGTTTTGCACGGGAATATGCAGTCCGAAACGGGAAAATGCAGATTTAGGCACTTTACAGTTGGCAACCAGCTGCCAATTGGCAGCCAGTTTACAGTTGGCATCCAGCTGACAATTGGCAGCTGGCAATTGGCAGCCAGTTGACAGTATACAGCCGCTTTGGCAGCCGCCTTGTGAACGTCTGCCAGCTGGCAATTGGCAGCCAGCTAACAGTTGGCAACCAGCTGTTAACAGCTAACAGTTGGCAGCCAGCTGGCAATTGGCAGCCGGCTGACAATTGGCAGCTGGCAATTGGCAGCCAGTTGACAGTATACAGCCGCTTTGGCAGCCGCCTTGTGAACGGCTGCCAGCTGGCAATTGGCAGCCAGCTAACAGTTGGCAACCAGCGGTTAACAGCTAACAGTTGGCAGCCAGCTGGCAATTGACAGCCAGCTAACAGTTGGCAGCCACTTTAAACTTAGCCATGAAGAGCCTAGCTCGACCTTTGGCAGCCGCCTTGTGTACGGCTGCCAGCTGGCAATTGTCAGACAGACAGACAGACAGACAGACAGACAGACAGACAGACAGACAGACAGACAGACAGACAGACAGACAGACAGACAGACAGAATAAACCACAGGAGGCAAGCATGTTAAAAAAAAAATCGTTTTGCCAAACATGAGTTAAGTATACTATACAAATATGTTCACTAATGTCCTACGATGATTTTGGAATGTACGCTGGATGCACTTTTTTTTTTTTATAAAATCTATGTCCGTAACCCTAGCCTAACCCTAGGTGTATTTTGCTTTTAAAATAAATAGCCTGCCTGCCAACTGTTAGCTGGCTGTCAAGTGCCAGCTGGCTGCCAACTGTTAGCTGTTAACAGGCTGCCAGCTGGCTTCCAACTGTTAGCTGGCTGCCAATTGCCAGCTGGCAGCCGTACACAAGGCGGCTGCCAAAGGTCGAGCTAGGCTCTTCATGGCTAAGTTTAAAGTGGCTGCCAACTGTTAGCTGGCTGTCAATTGCCAGCTGGCTGCCAACTGTTAGCTGTTAACAGCTGGTTGCCAACTGTTAGCTGGCTGCCAATTGCCAGATGGCAGACGTTCCACAAGGCGGCTGCCAAAGCGGCTGTATACTGTCAACTGGCTGCCAATTGCCAGCTGCCAATTGTCAGCTGGATGCCAACTGTAAACTGGTTGCCAATTGGCAGCTGGTTGCCAACTATAAAGTGCCTAAATCTGCATTTTCCCGTTTCGGACTGCATATTCCCGTTTCGGACTGCATATTCCCGTGCAAAACCCTAACCCTAACCCTAACCCTAACCCTAACCCTAACCCCTAACCCTAACCCTAACCCTAACCCTACTAAGGGGGAGCTAATCTCGAAGGTATCTTCGGAACCAAGAGTGATAGGAGCTTGGTTCTGGTATTGAAATTTACGTCTCACCATACCCTACGTCACGCGCACGTCGGTGCATCGCTGGCGTTATAAAGTGACCGTTTCCATTCGCCTATAACGTTATTTTATACACTAAAATGCAGCACAAAATGCCGTAAAATGGGGTTGGCAATCTCGAAGATATCTCAGCATCCCTACACGTGATCAGGCTGGGACCAATTTTTCCATGTAGGGGACGCTAAACCCTTCTAGATGCACTCCTTGGGGTGTGCGGGATGATAGATTTTGACTGGTTTCAACAGCGTCAAAGTATGCGCAAATTCGCGACATTTCGTACACAAAACGCGCTCCCATATAGCTACTAAGGGGGAGCTAATCTCGAAGGTATCTTCGGAACCAAGAGTGATAGGAGCTTGGTTCTGGTATTGAAATTTACGTCTCACCATATCCTACGTCACGCGCACGTCGGTGCATCGCTGGCGTTATTACGTGACCGTTTCCATTCGCCTATAACGTTATTTTATACACTAAAATGCAGCACAAAATGCCGTAAAATGGGGTTGGCAATCTCGAAGATATCTCAGCATCCCTACACGTGATCAGGCTGGGACCAATTTTTCCATGTAGGGGACGCTAAACCCTTCAAGATGCACCCCTTGGGGTGTGCGGGATGATAGTTTTTGACTGGTTTCAACAGCGTCAAAGTACGCGCAAATTCGCGACATTTCGTACACAAAACGCGCTCCCATATAGCTACTAAGGGGGAGCTAATCTCGAAGGTATCTTCGGAACCAAGAGTGATAGGAGCTTGGTTCTGGTATTGAAATTTACGTCTCACCATACCCTACGTCACGCGCACGTCGGTGCATCGCTGGTGTTATTACGTGACCGTTTCCATTCGCCTATAACGTTATTTTATACACTAAAATGCAGCACAAAATGCCGTAAAATGGGGTTGGCAATCTCGAAGATATCTCAGCATCCCTACACGTGATCAGGCTGGGACCAATTTTTCCATGTAGGGGACGCTAAACCCTTCAAGATGCACCCCTTGGGGTGTGCGGGATGATAGTTTTGACTGGTTTCAACAGCGTCAAAGTACGCGCAAATTCGCGACATTTCGTACACAAAACGCGCTCCCATATAGCTACTAAGGGGGAGCTAATCTCGAAGGTATCTTCGGAACCAAGAGTGATAGGAGCTTGGTTCTGGTATTGAAATTTACGTCTCACCATACCCTACGTCACGCGCACGTCGGTGCATCGCTGGCGTTATTACGTGACCGTTTCCATTCGCCTATAACGTTATTTTATACACTAAAATGCAGCACAAAATGCCGTAAAATGGGGTTGGCAATCTCGAAGATATCTCAGCATCCCTACACGTGATCAGGCTGGGACTAATTTTTCCATGTAGGGGACGCTAAACCCTTCAAGATGCACCCCTTGGGGTGTGCGGGATGATAGTTTTTGACTGGTTTCAACAGCGTCAAAGTACGCGCAAATTCGCGACATTTCGTACACAAAACGCGCTCCCATATAGCTACTAAGGGGGAGCTAATCTCGAAGGTATCTTCGGAACCAAGAGTGATAGGAGCTTGGTTCTGGTATTGAAATTTACGTCTCACCATACCCTACGTCACGCGCACGTCGGTGCATCGCTGGTGTTATAAAGTGACCGTTTCCATTCGCCTATAACGTTATTTTATACACTAAAATGCAGCACAAAATGCCGTAAAATGGGGTTGGCAATCTCGCAGATATCTCAGCATCCCTACACGTGATCAGGCTGGGACCAATTTTTCCATGTAGGGGACGCTAAACCCTTCAAGATGCATCCCTTGGGGTGTGCAGGATGATAGTTTTGACTGGTTTCAACAGCGTCAAAGTACGCGCAAATTCGCGACATTTCGTACACAAAACGCGCTCCCATATAGCTACTAAGGGGGAGCTAATCTCGAAGGTATCTTCGGAACCAAGAGTGATAGGAGCTTGGTTCTGGTATTGAAATTTACGTCTCATCATACCCTACGTCACGCGCACGTCGGTGCATCGCTGGCGTTATTACGTGACCGTTTCCATTCGCCTATAACGTTATTTTATACACTAAAATGCAGCACAAAATGCCGTAAAATGGGGTTGGCAATCTCGAAGATATCTCAGCATCCCTACACGTGATCAGGCTGGGACCAATTTTTCCATGTAGGGGACGCTAAACCCTTCAAGATGCACCCCTTGGGGTGTGCGGGATGATAGTTTTTGACTGGTTTCAACAGCGTCAAAGTACGCGCAAATTCGCGACATTTCGTACACAAAACGCGCTCCCATATAGCTACTAAGGGGGAGCTAATCTCGAAGGTATCTTCGGAACCAAGAGTGATAGGAGCTTGGTTCTGGTATTGAAATTTACGTCTCACCATACCCTACGTCACGCGCACGTCGGTGCATCGCTGGCGTTATTACGTGACCGTTTCCATTCGCCTATAACGTTATTTTATACACTAAAATGCAGCACAAAATGCCGTAAAATGGGGTTGGCAATCTTGAAGATATCTCAGCATCCCTACACGTGATCAGGCTGGGACCAATTTTTCCATGTAGGGGACGCTAAACCCTTCAAGATGCACCCCTTGGGGTGTGCGGGATGATAGTTTTTGACTGGTTTCAACGGCGTCAAAGTACGCGCAAATTCGCGACATTTCGTACACAAAACGCGCTCCCATATAGCTACTAAGGGGGAGCTAATCTCGAAGGTATCTTCGGAACCAAGAGTGATAGGAGCTTGGTTCTGGTATTGAAATTTACGTCTCACCATACCCTACGTCACGCGCACGTCGGTGCATCGCTGGCGTTATTACGTGACCGTTTCCATTCGCCTATAACGTTATTTTATACACTAAAATGCAGCACAAAATGCCGTAAAATGGGGTTGGCAATCTCGAAGATATCTCAGCATCCCTACACGTGATCAGGCTGGGACCAATTATTCCATGTAGGGGACGCTAAACCCTTCAAGATGCACCCCTTGGGGTGTGCGGGATGATAGTTTTTGACTGGTTTCAACAGCGTCAAAGTACGCGCAAATTCGCGCAGTTCGTACACAAAACGCGCTCCCATATAGCTACTAAGGGGGAGCTAATCTCGAAGGTATCTTCGGAACCAAGAGTGATAGGAGCTTGGTTCTGGTATTGAAATTTACGTCTCACCATACCCTACGTCACGCGCACGTCGGTGCATCGCTGGCGTTATTACGTGACAGTTTCCATTCGCCTATAACGTTATTTTATACACTAAAATGCAGCACAAAATGCCGTAAAATGGGGTTGGCAATCTCGAAGATATCTCAGCATCCCTACACGTGATCAGGCTGGGACCAATTTTTCCATGTAGGGTATGGTGAGACGTAAATTTCAATACCAGAACCAAGCTCCTATCACTCTTGGTTCCGAAGATACCTTCGAGATTAGCTCCCCCTTAGTAGCTATATGGGAGCGCGTTTTGTGTACGAAATGTCGCGAATTTGCGCGTACTTTGACGCTGTTGAAACCAGTCAAAACTATCATCCCGCACACCCCAAGGGGTGCATCTTGAAGGGTTTAGCGTCCCCTACATGGAAAAATTGGTCCCAGCCTGATCACGTGTAGGGATGCTGAGATATCTTCGAGATTGCCAACCCCATTTTACGGCATTTTGTGCTGCATTTTAGTGTATAAAATAACGTTATAGGCGAATGGAAACGGTCACGTAATAACACCAGCGATGCACCGACGTGCGCGTGACGTAGGGTATGGTGAGACGTAAATTTCAATACCAGAACCAAGCTCCTATCACTCTTGGTTCCGAAGATACCTTCGAGATTAGCTCCCCCTTAGTAGCTATATGGGAGCGCGTTTTGTGTACGAAATGTCGCGAATTTGCGCGTACTTTGACGCTGTTGAAACCAGTCAAAAACTATCATCCCGCACACCCCAAGGGGTGCATCTTGACGGGTTTAGCGTCCCCTACATGGAAAAATTGGTCCCAGCCTGATCACGTGTAGGGATGCTGAGATATCTTCGAGATTGCCAACCCCATTTTACGGCATTTTGTGCTGCATTTTAGTGTATAAAATAACGTTATAGGCGAATGGAAACGGTCACGTAATAACACCAGCGATGCACCGACGTGCGCGTGACGTAGGGTATGGTGAGACGTAAAATTCAATACCAGAACCAAGCTCCTATCACTCTTGGTTCCGAAGATACCTTCGAGATTAGCTCCCCCTTAGTAGCTATATGGGAGTGCGTTTTGTGTACGAAATGTCGCGAATTTGCGCGTACTTTGACGCTGTTGAAACCAGTCAAAAACTATCATCCCGCACACCCCAAGGGGTGCATCTTGAAGGGTTTAGCGTCCCCTACATGGAAAAATTGGTCCCAGCCTGATCACGTGTAGGGATGCTGAGATATCTTCGAGATTGCCAACCCCATTTTACGGCATTTTGTGCTGCATTTTAGTGTATAAAATAACGTTATAGGCGAATGGAAACGGTCACGTAATAACGCCAGCGATGCACCGACGTGCGCGTGACCTAGGGTATGGTGAGACGTAAATTTCAATACCAGAACCAAGCTCCTATCACTCTTGGTTCCGAAGATACCTTCGAGATTAGCTCCCCCTTAGTAGCTATATGGGAGCGCGTTTTGTGTACGAAATGTCGCGAATTTGCGCGTACTTTGACGCTGTTGAAACCAGTCAAAAACTATCATCCTGCACACCCCAAGGGGTGCATCTTGAAGGGTTTAGCGTCCCCTACATGGAAAAATTGGTCCCAGCCTGATCACGTGTAGGGATGCTGAGATATCTTCGAGATTGCCAACCCCATTTTACGGCATTTTGTGCTGCATTTTAGTGTATAAAATAACGTTATAGGCGAATGGAAACGGTCACGTAATAACGCCAGCGATGCACCGACGTGCGCGTGACTTAGGGTATGGTGAGACGTAAATTTCAATACCAGAACCAAGCTCCTATCACTCTTGGTTCCGAAGATACCTTCGAGATTAGCTCCCCCTTAGTAGCTATATGGGAGCGCGTTTTGTGTACGAAATGTCGCGAATTTGCGCGTACTTTGACGCTGTTGAAACCAGTCAAAAACTATCATCCCGCACACCCCAAGGGGTGCATCTTGAAGGGTTTAGCGTCCCCTACATGGAAAAATTGGTCCCAGCCTGATCACGTGTAGGGATGCTGCGATATCTTCGAGATTGCCAACCCCCTTTTTACGGCATTTTGTGCTGCATTTTAGTGTATAAAATAACGTTATAGGCGAATGGAAACGGTCACGTAATAACGCCTGCGATGCACCGACGTGCGCGTTACGTAGGGTATGGTGAGACGTAAATTTCAATACCAGAACCAAGCTCCTATCACTCTTGGTTCCGAAGATACCTTCGAGATTAGCTCCCCCTTAGTAGCTATATGGGAGCGCGTTTTGTGTACGAAATGTCGCGAATTTGCGCGTACTTTGACGCTGTTGAAACCAGTCAAAAACTATCATCCTGCACACCCCAAGGGGTGCATCTTGAAGGGTTTAGCGTCCCCTACATGGAAAAATTGGTCCCAGCCTGATCACGTGTAGGGATGCTGAGATATCTTCGAGATTGGGTTAGGGTTAGGGCTGTGGTTACTGGTATTTTAGGTGATGAAATAAACAGTCAACGTTTCTTATGTCGCTCCTTCGATCTTCGATTGGAAAACATTACATCTTTGGGTATATAAAACAACACAAATGTCTACAACTTGGAAACAGTTTATTTTAAAGTGTGCGTATTCTAGAATGTGAACCATTTAACAGATACTATTTCGATTACATAAAAACAAATCACATTATATCAAATTGCACTTAGGGGCCACCTAGTGAAGTTGCCGTCGCGTTTCCAGGTCCAACAAAGGGAGCCCGGCTTCGGCACGGGCTCTTGGTCTATCTTTGTATTTCGAAACAAATGTTTGCCTGCGCCATGTAGGGGTCGAAGTGTATATAAGGGCGACCAGATACACATGCGGTTTAGACGGTTAGCTATTTACGTACTGAGGTTCTTATTCATTTTATTGCGACAAAACGTGCATATATGTTGAATGCAGCGGCGTGTGATCGCCGACGACTGGCGGCTCACTCAGGGACGCCCTGGGCATTATTGTTTGCTACTCTTCATTGACACGAGCGTACATCTACAGTGATACGAAACAGAATTGAGATATCTCTTTTTGTTATCGAGATAACACTTCTTCCGGTACGATGGCCCGCCACTTTGGCGCGCCGGATGTAGTTTTTTATGGTAGATTGAACGGATGAACTACCGTGTACCTGTGTGGGGAGCTCCGCGCGCCGGCCAAACGATATTGAAGTCCAAGAATTGATCTCCAAATTTTTACAGCGGAGAATTATACAGTAAAAATGAAAATAAAAATGAACAAGAGGTAAAGGAGTTAAGGCTGGTGAGTGTTTAGTGGTAAGTTTTCACGCAGAATTGAAATCCGAAATCCGTTTTTTGATATCTGTATTCCTTCTACCCGAACCGCTGGGGTCCGGGGTGGCAGAAAAGCTGTGCCTTTTCGCTCTGAACATTATTATTTTTATTTTTATTTAAGATACGGCAAAAAGGACCTCAGATTTGTATTTAGAGCACTAATTTACCCCATAATTCATATATTATAGTCGGTATTTTAGTAGAAATTTATTTTTACCCCGAAATGTGACCGAGCCCCTTTAAAAATGCTTTTAACCTTTATAACTTTTTGAATAATTTAGATATCGAAAAACGGTTTTCAGATTCGTACTCAGGGCACTGATTTACTCTAGAAATCATATTAAAAGTCGGTATTGTAGTCCGAATATTGAATCCCAAAATTTTGGCAGAGTCCCTTTAATATACTTTAAACCTGAATAACTTTGTTAATATTTGAGATATCAAAAAACGGTTTTCAGATTCTTTTTCAGCGCACAAACTTACACAACGTATCAAAGTATCGGGCGATACTAAAATCCAAAAAATTTAACCCAGAATTTCACCAAATATATCTACCATATCTCCAAATAGGTCTGTGGTTACTGGTATTTTAGGTGATGAAATAAACAGTCAACGATTCTTAAGTCGCTCCTTCGATCTTGTTAATCGATTGGAAAACATTACATCTTTGGGTATATAAAAGAACACAATGTCTACAACTAGGAAATAGTTTATTTCAAAGTGTGCGTGTTCCAGAAAGTGAACCATTTAACAGATACTGTTCCGATTACATATAAACAAATCAAATAACATCAAATTGCACTAAGGCGCCACCTAGTGAAGCTGCTGGAGCTCACACGCCCGCTCCACGTTCCTCGCTACGTTCACTGTGTTCACTGCCTGTGAGGGCCGGAACCGAGGTCGTAATAACGCCTCTCCGTTTCGCTGCTATGCCTGAGCTGGCGCGCGACCGCATCCCGCATGTCCGGCCGGAAGTCTGCCATTAGGGTGGCGAAGCGTTTCCTATTTTTCGTACTGCTGAAATCCCCGTACGCAGCCTGGCAGCCAGTCTCGCGCCACGCTTCTCGTAACTCGTACCCCACCCTACTGCTAGGAAATGGCCGTCCGGTGCTCGACACGAAGGGGTGGGTGGCCGTGGGTGTACTCTCACGGACGTAACGACACAGTGCCAGTGCTGCCAGGTGCCACCGCTCAAGTGCCGGTATAAGAAAACTCCCCAGATTGGCCGTCTTGTGGTTAGCGACGGCAATCACGTAGTAGACGGTGCCGTCCACGGCCACCTCCCGTCTGGCCGCCTCTATCTCCTCGATCGTCAAACCCTCCAAGACGCCGCTTCGCGCCCCAGAGGCGAGTAGGAAGTTTGACATAATGTATCTTCGGGCGCGGTTTACATTGGCCGGCCCGACTCCGTCAAGCACCGCGCGGTCTATTGTCGCCGTGTTCGTGCTGTGTTCGTAGAACACACTCAGGTTTCCGGGAGCCACGACTTGTTCTCTGTCCTTTGCGGCTAGTGTCAGCCTACGTCTGACCTTCTGCTTGTTGAGCGATCGCTTGGTACCCTCGAGCGAGGCGTTGATCGCGGCGAGGCGCTCGGCGGTCAGGCGACCCAGGTAGTGGAGGCAGCTGGCGAACAATAGTAGTATGGTCAGCCGGCTCGTGAGCGTTCCCGGCGCTAGCCCCTCACTTTCGCAGTGATCAAGATAGTCCTCAACGTTGTGCCGGCTCAGCGCGACCTCACCGGGGATGCCCTCCCCACAGTAGTCAAGGAACTTCTGCGTAGTCCGTGCGTACTGTTCGGCTATATCGGCTGTCCGCTGCCCCCCGGCGCGACGCTGGAGGTGCCGGCGGAACTCAAGTGCGTCCGCGCCCAGCTGCACACGAGGACGGCCGGGTGTCGCGCCTTGCTCATCGCGGTCCGGGCTGGATCCTGAGGTTGCGGCGTCCCCTTCCGCTCCAATGACTGGCTTGTCAGTACTGTCTCTAGGGCGGCCGTCTGTAGTCGCAACGGTCAGCTCATCGTGCTGGTCCTCGGATCGGTCGGCCACCTCTGCGGGCATTGGTCGCCCGTCCTGGACCATCTCCATGTCTGGCATCTCGTACCTGCCGACCGGCTGCGCATGGAGCCGGCGTATATCATCAGTGTCGAGCGCGTGCTGCCTCCGAAGGTGAGCGGTAATGAACCGTGTCACGGCTCCGCAGCCGTCCACCGGGCATATCCTGTACAGGCGGCCCCGGTAAGCCGTGCGCCCTTGGATGTTGCCGATGTTGGCGACGATCTTCACCTGCAGCTCGGTTAGCCTGTAACCGTGTTGACTTCTTACATGTGCCCTTAGACGCTGCACGATGCTCGTGCAGAGTGGGCATCTCTTCATGTTTCTATGTCCTGGCATTGTTTGTGATATGAACAAGTTCAGTGTGTGAATAGTCAAGATAAACTGTGGCTGTCTCAGCGGCAGTGTCCGATTATATACGAACGCCCTAAATTGACTGGCATTGCTCATGAACAGTGGCACATGCCAGTAGGGGCCCATTGTACCCACACCGAGCGAGGTGCTAAATGACACCTTATTGGCAGGCAGTGGCCTGTGTGGGGAAGGGTCGTTCGCACCTCGCGTGTCCGCCTCAGAGGCGTGAAAATCTAGACCGACAGGCCCTTGCGCCAGCACTGACATCCTGGTGCTCAATAATTACGTGTTGTTATTTTTTCTCAGTAACATTGTACACGGTGAATGGTTGGTACAACACCGAGAGATAACATGATTTTGTCGTGCATTGTAAACATAAGACGCTAAACTTCAGAACGCCCTTCGAGCCCAGACCCCGGGACAGTCCAAGCTACGGGGCTAGCGCGGTCGGTTCGTTAAGGTATCGTCGAGCCCTATCCAACAGTACTTCAATCGCCCGGATCGGCCCACTGGCTGCTGAGGAACGGTCGTTCATAATTTATCCAGCAACACCCCCACCCACCCCCCACCCCCCAGCCTCCGTCTCGGCGACGTATTACCTCCCTTTGATTATTTTGGTTCAGGGTTTATCTCATTTTCCAGTTATTTGTCAAAACGCTACGAGAACAGTGTCATTTTTACATTTCAAAACAAATGGTGTGCCTGCGCCATGTATGAGGCGAAGTGTATATAAGGGCGACCAGATTCACATTCGGTTTGGACGGTTAGCTATTTACGTACTGAGGTTCTTATTCATTTTATTGCGACAAAACGTGCATATATGTTGAATGCAGCGGCGTGTGATCGCCGACGACTGGCGGCTCACTCAGGGACGCCCTGGGCATTATCGTTTGCTACTCTTCATTGACACGAGCGTACATCTACAGTGATACGAAACATAAGATTAACACGGTGGTCATTAGCGTTTCAGCGCGCGACTGGCGCGCACGGGCACAGGAACGCTTAGAACACGCTTGCCCAAGCACTGTTAGCTGGGGGACACGTTAATGGCTCTCTTTCTTTATATGAGCATTTAAATCTGTCGCATTCCAGTATACGGGCAGTAGCATGCGCATTCATTTGAATGTTATAAACGCCGCCGTCTGCCGCCCCCACCTCGCCTCTCGGCTACATGCACTTTAGAAATACGGTTTTTCGAGAACATCTTAACTGGGGACACGTCTACCTAGCTGTGTGCAAGGTTTTGTAGGTGTACACGGAATAATAACGTTTTAGTGCTCAAACATTATGTCTTAATACGGCTTTCTTTCAGCAAACTGCTTATGTTGACATTCACCAGCATGCATGGACAGAGGATACCCAGCACACCCGTGTTAAGTTAAAATTATTTCTCTGCTATGGTTACACGGGCAGTACATAGGCCTTCATTGTCTCGAAGTTTCCACACCCTGTTCGCAATAATGAATTTTAAATGAATTAATGAAACCAACACGCGCATTCTATGTTATAACCCGTATGACACACGGCCGCCATCCTGCCGTCGACCCCACCTCCCGTGCGGGTACTTGGGCTTTAGAGATGAAGTTTCACGAGCACAACGTAACGGGGGACAGGTTACCTAGCTGTGTGCAAGGTTTCGTACCTGTTTTCGGAATAATAACAGTTTAGTGCTCAATCCTTATGTCTAAATACGTCTTTTTCCCAGCAAATTGCTCCTGTTGACAATCACCATCGTGCTTCGCCCGACGATCCCCAGCACACCCGGGGACCAAGTTGGAATTATTTCTGTACCGTGTTAACACGGGCAGGACATTTGCCTTCATTGACCCGAAGTTTCCACACCCTGTTCGCAACAATGATTTTTTAAGGAATTAATGAAATCAACACGCGCATTCATGTCTATGTTATAACCCGTTATTGCGAATGTAATTTAAGATGGGGGCGAACGAGCTACCGTTGTAAGGTCTCGGCGAGCTGCGTCCATAGCCGTCAAGTTCGCGGCCGGGCTCGAGCCCGGTACCCGCGGACGGACGGGTACCTGCTCGAACGCGATACCTTGACTGCTTACAGAGTTGCTATTGTATGATTTTTAGGGTATGCCGAACACAAATCTGAAATCAGAATCGTGATATCAGATTCGGTTCTCAAGATGGATCGACATCCGGTTTGCCGCCAGCCAGCTTGCAGCGCCGGAAATTGATTTTTTGGTAGGTATTGACCAAAGACCATTAACAGCGGAGTGCCAGGTGCATCTGCTAGTGAATATATGAACACGCAAAGCTCTCGGGTCAATTTACGGGCCGTTTTACCTGTGGTGATATTATGTTATGACAAAATTACCCGATATATAGCCGAGGAAACACCCATTTGTTTGAGTTATAACCATGCCCTAGACGGACTTGTGAAAATCAATGCAATAAACGGCGTGTGTCCGCCTGTCTGGGACCAAAAGTGCCATGCGGGCCGAGTTTCACATGTAATTATAGAAGCGTCCTGGTTTGAAATTTGTCTCGTACCTTTAGTTTTTGTGCAATGCTTTTGAAATTTCCTCATTATCTAGTTTATTCTATACCTGTTTTAACACAAAAAGAATTATGGACATATACTTGTTCGTTCGCCCGTACGAGGTCGTGGGGCGATACAGGCGAGAGAAATGTGCTCTCTATAGCGTCCGCGCGATATGTTTTTTGGCAATAACTATTTTGTCTTAAGAGGTATCCTATTAAAACTTGGACAGGCGCCTAGGGAAAAAAAACCGCGTCGAACGGTGTACGACACTTTTGTGTTTCCAAGTGCGTTCGTCCGTACGTGGGCGAATGGCCATTTTTGGGTGGCTAAAAACAACAACATATTAATCCATTTGTTCATTCTGTGAGATTTTCTTTAGAAAAAAGTTACTCGCCAGGTTTCAGGGCACTCTGAAAAGGAATCTGAAAACAGAATTGAGATATCTCTTTTTGTTATCGAGATAACACTACTTCCGGTACGATGGCCCGCCACTTTGGCGCGCCGGATGTAGTTTTTTATGGTAGATTGAACGGGTGAACTACCGTGTACCTGTGTGGGGAGCTCCGCGCGGCGGCCAAATCAACCCGTGTGTGCACGCTGCGATCATTAGCGCGCGCGCGCCGGGCACCGGGGACGCCTCCGTGCCGGGGCTCCCCTTTCATTTTTTATATATGAGCTCACAAAGTGCTGTGGTTACTGGTATTTTAGGTGATGAAATAAACAGTCAACGATTCTTATGTCGCTCCTTGGATCTTCGATTGGAAAACATTACATCTTTGGGTATATAAAACAACACAAATGTCTACAACTTGGAAACAGTTTATTTTAAAGTGTGCGTATTCTAGAATGTGAACCATTTAACAGATACTATTTCGATTACATAAAAACAAATCACATTACATCAAATTGCACTTAGGGGCCACCTAGTGAAGTTGCCGTCGCGTTTCAAGGTCCAACAAGGGGAGCCCGGCTTCGGCACGGGCTATTGGTCCCGCCTGGCCGGGCTCGAACCCGGGAGCCACGGACCACACCACGTGTATTGTGGCCGTTCAAAGTTTTCCCCGGACCCGGCCGCTGGCCTCGACGAGGCAAGATTAAAAATGCGGTCTTTTCCCCGTACTCTCGGCCGCCGCTCGACGCGGCTCGTAGAGACCTTTCCAACGGTACCTGGTTTCACTCGATTGCACTGCGGGTTGGCCAAAAGCGCGCGTTCAAATTTATCACCGGGCTAGCCTCATCTGCGAAGCGAAAACACTGTCAAATTGCCTAGCTTTTGCCTGCCTCTCGACGTGCTGCCTAGGCGAGCCCGGGCGAAATTTTGACTGCCTGTATCTCCGTCGCCCGTGCACGTATTGGGATAACCGAGGTACAGCCGGAAAGGTCTAGAAAAGACATTTCCAACGGTGTCTCGATGCACTCACCAAGCCACTCGACCGCTGAGATACGGCCGCTGAAGCTCTGAAGTAAGTAGCTGGTGGGTTCCGAAAATAGGTGACACAATGTTTCTTTAAACCAAACTCACGGCCCCCGTATCTCAGCTGTCCGTGCTCCAATCAGGGCGAACGAGGTACCGCTGGAAAGGTCTCGCCGAGACGCGTCCATAGCAGTCATTGCCGGTCTAACCCGGGAAGCCGAGCCTCGGCACGGCCACTTAGTCCCGCCGGGCCGGGCTCGAGCCCTGGACCTACGGACGGACCCGTACCTGGTCAAACCCGACAGCTATGGACGCTGCTCGCCGAGACCTTTCCAACGGTACCTGGTTCGACTCGATCGCTCAGATACGGCTGCTGAAGCGCTGGAGTACGTCGCTGGGGCGTCGCGAAAATAGGTGACACAATTTGTCTGCAATCCAAACCCACTGCCCCAGTATCTCAGCCGTCCGTGCTCCGATCAGGGCGAACGAGGTACCGCTGGAAAGGTCTCACCGAGACGCGTCCATAGCAGTCGCGTTTGCCAGTCCAACCCGAGAAGCCGAGCCTCGGCACGGCCACTTAGTCCCGCCAGGACGGGCTCTAGCCCTGGACCGGCGGTCGGACCCGTACCTGGTCAAACTCGACGGCTATGGACGCGGCTCGCCGAGACCTTTCCAACGGTACCTGTTTCGACTCAATCACTCAGATACGGCCGCTGAAGCGCTGGAGTACGTCGCTGGGTTGTCGCGAAAATAGGTGACACAATTTGTCTTCAATCCAAACCCACTGCCCCCGTATCTCAGCCGTCCGTGCTCCGATCAGGGCGAACGAGGTACCGCTG
Organism: Mya arenaria; assembly: GCF_026914265.1. NCBI lineage: Eukaryota > Metazoa > Mollusca > Bivalvia > Myida > Myidae > Mya > Mya arenaria. The sequence continues at coordinate 32,699,483 of NC_069128.1, forward strand.
GAAAGGTCTCGTCGAGACGCGTCCATAGCAGTCGCGTTTGCCGGTCTAACCCGGGAAGCCGAGCCTCGGCACGGCCACTAAGTCCCGCAGGGCCGGGCTCGAGCCCTGGACCGGCGGACGGACCCGAACCTGGTCAAACTCGACGGCTATGGACGCTGCTCGCCGAGACCTTTCCAACGGTACCTGGTTCGACTCGATCGCTCAGATACGGCCGCTGAAGCGCTGGAGTACGTCGCTGGGGTGTCGCGAAAATAGGTGACACAATTTGTCTTCAATCCAAACCCACTGCCCCCGTATCTCAGCCGTCCGTGCTCCGATCAGAGCGAACGAGGTACCGCTGGAAAGGTCTCGCCGAGACGCGTCCATAGCAGTCGCGTTTGCCAGTCCAACCCGGGAAGCCGAGCCTCGGAACGGCCACTTAGTCCCGCCAGGACGGGCTCGAGCCCTGGACCGCCGGTCGGACCCGTACCTGGTCAAACCCGACAGCTATGGACGCGGCTCGCCGAGACCTTTCCAACGGTACCTGGTTCGACTCGATCGCTCAGATACGGCCGCTGAAGCGCTGGAGTATGTCGCTGGGGTGTCGCGAAAATAGGTGACACAATTTGTCTTCAATCCAAACCCACTGCCCCCGTATCTCAGCCGTCCGTGCTCCGATCAGGGCGAACGAGGTACCGCTGGAAAGGTCTCGTCGAGACGCGTCCATAGCAGTCGCGTTTGCCGGTCTAACCCGGGAAGCCGAGCCTCGGCACGGCCGTTTAGTCCCGCCAGGACGGGCTCGAGCCCTGGACCGGCGGACGGACCCGTGCCTGGTCAAACTCGACAGCTATTGACGGAGCTCGTCGAGTTCTTTCCATCGATATCTGGTTCAACTCGATCGGACGGCGGGTTAGCGAATGGCGAGCTTTCAAAGTTCTCCCCGGGCTCGCCTCATCGGCGAGCAAAAGACACCGTGAACTCACCGTGCTTTTGCCTGCCACTCGACGTGCTGCCCAGGCGAGACCGGCCGAAACTTTGACTGCCCGTATCTCAGCCGTCCGTGCTCCGATCGGAATGAAACAGACACTGGTACACGCGGCTTGTCGAGACCTTTCCAGCGGTAACCAGTTCGCACTGCGGGTTTGCGAATGCCGAGCGTTCATATTTCTCCCCGGGCTCGCCTCATCGGCGAGGCGAAAACACCGTGAAATCCCCGTACTTTTGCCTGCCCGCGCGAAACTTTGACAGCCCGTATCTACGCCGCCCAAACACCGATCGGGATGAACGAGGTACCGCCGGAAAGGTCTGGACGAGACCTTTCCAACGTTGTCTCGATGCACTCGTCAAGCCGCTCGGCCGCTGAGATACTGCCGCCGAAACGCTGCTGGGGGGTCGCGAAAATAGGTGACACATTTTTTCTTCAAACCCGACCCACATCCAAGTTGTCACTCTAGCTATGTGGGGAGGCTTTGTAAATCGCGAGAGGCGTCCGGAACCGCGAGTCTAACGTCGAGAACGGCGGCCTCCCGGGCTTCGTTCGCCTCGCAGACCACCTACCACCTACCCCGGGCCGAGTCCGCCGCCCGGCCGCTAGCTCGCCTGCTCTCTCGCCTGCCTGCCTGCCTGCCTGCCTCGCGAGCTCGGGGACACGGCGGAGCGAAGGTACTAGCGCTGGCCAGGCTTGGGACTAGCTCGCCTCGCGGCAGGCAGGCAGGCAGGCAGACACGCCGAGAGGCGCGCGCGCCTTGCGCTTGCCGAATGCCCGGTCTTCGTCCGCGTGTTGCTCCGGGACGCCCTGGCCGATCTCGACGTTCCAGGTACCGCTGGAAACTACTGGTCTTGGCCGGGTCCCCGTGCTGTCGAGGCAGCAGGCAGGCAGGCAGGCTCGCCGAGAGCCCGGCCAGCGCGCAAAAGTGTAGAAAAAAAAGTTAAAGTCGAAGTGGCCGACCCACAACCAAGTTGTCATTCCATACCTATGTGGGGACGACGTCTGGAAGCTCGCGGGAGGCGAGCACGGACACGTAGCCAAGCGTCGGCCGGGCTTCTCCCCTCGCGCCAGGCACACAGGCAGGCAGGCAGGCTCGGCGGCCGGGCTTCTCGCGGTGGCCGCCTGCCTGCGAGCTGTGGTACCGTCGTAAAGCTCCTGGTCTTGGCCGGGTCCCCGTACCGTGCTGGCAGGCAGGCAGGTAGGCAGTGGCCCGGTGTGAGCCCGGGATGGTCTCTCGGCCGAGCAGAGGCCTCCCTGGCTAGCTATGGGGACGACGCGATAGTACTAGGCAGGCAGGCAGTGGCCCGGTGTGAGCCCGGGTAGGTATCTCTGCCGAGCGGAGGCCTCCCTGGCTAGGGGACGACGCGATAGTACTAGGCAGGCAGGCAGAGGCCCGATGAGTGAGCCCGGGAAGGTATCTCGGTCGAGCAGAAGCCTCCCGGGCTATGGGGACGACGCGATAGTACTAGGCAGGCAGGCAGGCAGACAGGCTCACCGAGAGCCCGGCCAGCGCGCAAAAGTGTAGAAAAAATAAAAGTTAAAGTCGAAGTGGCCGACCCACAACCAAGTTGTCATTCCATACCTATGTGGGGACGACGTCTGGAAGCTCGCGAGAGGCGAGCACGGACACGTAGCCGAGCTTCGGCCGGGCTTCTCGCCTCGCGCCAGGCAGGCAGGCTCGGCGGCCGGGCTTCTCGCGGTGGCGCCTGCCTGCGAGCTGTGGTACCGTCGCAAAGCTCCTGGTCTTGGCCGGGTCCCCGTAACGTGCTGGCAGGTAGGCAGGCAGTGGCCCGGTGTGAGCCCGGGAAGGTCACTCTGCCGAGCAGAAACCTCCCGGGCTAGCATGGGGACGACGCGATAGTACTAGGCAGGCAGGCAGTGGCACGGTGTGAGCCCGGGTAGGTATCTCTGACGAGCGGTGGCCTCCCGGGCTAGGGGACGACGCGATAGTACTAGGCAGGCAAGGCAGTCAGAGGCCCGATGTATGAGCTCGGGAAGGTATCTCGGCCGAGCAGAAGCCTCCCGGGCTATGGGGACGACGGCCGGGCTTCTCGCCTCGCGCCAGGCAGGCAGGCAGGCAGGCTCGGCGGCCGGGCTTCTCGCGGTGGCCGCCTGCCTGCGAGCTGTGGTACCATCGTAAAGCTCCTGGTCTTGGCCGGGTCCCCGTACCGTGCTGGCAGGCAGGCAGGCAGTGGCCCGGTGTTAGCCCGGGAAGGTATCTCGGCCGAGCGGAGGCCTCCCGGGCTATGGGGACGACGCGGTAGAACTAGGCAGGCAGGCTCGCCGAGAGCCCGGCCAGCGCGCAAATGTGTAGAAAAAAAGAGTTAAAGTCGAAGTGGCCGACCCACAACCAAGTTGTCATTGCATACATATGCGGGGACGACGTCTGGAAGGTCGCGAGGGGCGAGCACGGACACGTAGCCGAGCGTCGGCCGGGCTTCTCGCCTCGCGCCAGGCAGGCAGGCAGGCAGGCTCGGCGGCCGGGCTTCTCGCGGTGGCAGCCTGCCTGCGAGCTGTGGTACCTTTGTAAAGCTCCTGGTCTTGGCCGGGTCCCCGTACCGTGCAGGCAGGCAGGCAGGCAGTGGCCCGGTGTGAGCCCGGGAAGGTCTCTCGGCCGAGCAGAGGCCTCCCGGGCTAGCTATGCGGACGACGCGATAGTACTAGGCAGACAGGCAGTGGCCCGGTGTGAGCCCGGGTAGGTATCTCTGCCGAGCGGAGGCCTCCCGGGCTAGAGGACGACGCGTTAGCACTAGGCAGACAGGCAGAGGCCTGATGTGTGATCCCGGGAAGGTATCTCGGCCGAGCAGAAGCCTCCCGGGCTATGGGGACGACGGCTGGGCTTCTCGCCTCGCGCAAGGAGGGCAGGCAGGCAGGCAGGCTCGGCGGCCGGGCTTCTCGCGGTGGCCACCTGCCTGCGAGCTGTGGTACCGTCGTAAAGCTCCTGGTCTTGGCCGGGTCCACGTACCGTGCTGGCAGGCAGGCAGGCAGGCAGTGGACCGGTTTGTGGGCCGGGAAGGTCTCTTGGCCGAGCAGAGGCCTCCCGGGCTAGCTATGGGGACGACGCGGTAGTAAAAGGCAGGCAGGCAGTGGCCCGGTGTGAGCCCGGGTAGGTATCTCTGCCGAGCGGTGGCCTCCCGGGCTAGGGGAAGACGCGATAGTACTAGGCAGGCAGGCAGTCAGAGGCCCGATGTATGAGCACGGAAAGGTATCTCGGCCGAGCAGAAGCCTCCCGGGCTAGGGGACGACGCGATAGCACTAGGCAGACAGGCAGAGGCCCGATGTGTGAGCCCGGGAAGGTGTCTCGGCCGAGCAGAAGCCTCCCGGGCTATGGGGACGACGGCTGGGCTTCTCGCCTCGCGCCAGGAGGGCAGGCAGGCAGGCAGGCTCGGCGGCCGGTCTTCTCACGATGGCCGCCTGCCTGCGAGCTGTGGTATCGTCGTAAAGCTCCTTGATTTGGCCGGGTCCCCGTACCGTGCTGCCAGGCAGGCAGGCAGTGGCCCGGTGTGAGCCCGGGAAGGTATCTCGGCCCAGCGGAGGCCTCCCGGGCTATGGGGACGACGCGGTAGTACTAGGCAGGCAGGCAGGCTCGCCGAGAGCCCGGCCAGCGCGCAAAAGTGTAGAAAAATAAAGTTAAAGTCGAAGTGGTCGACCCACAACCAAGTTGTCATTCCATACCTATGTGGGGACGACGTCTGGAAGCTCGCGAGAGGCGAGCACGGACACGTAGTCCAGCGTCGGCCGGGCTTCTCGCCTCGCGCCAGGCAGGCAGGCTCGGCGGCCGGGCTTCTCGCGGTGGCAGCCTGCCTGCGAGTTGTGGTACCGTCGTAAAGCTCCTGGTCTTGGCCGGGTCCCCGTACCGTGCTGGCAGGCAGGCAGGCAGTGGCCCGGTGTGAGCCCAGGATGGTCTCTCGGCCGAGCAGAGGCCTCCCGGGCTAGCTATGGGGACGACGCGATAGTACTAGGCAGGCAGGCAGTGGCTCGGTGTGAGTACGGGTAGGTATCTCTGCCGAGCGGAGGCCTCCCGGGCTATGGGGACGACGGCCGGGCTTCTCGCCTCGCGCCAGGCAGGCTCGGCGGCCGGGCTTCTCGCGGTGGCCACCTGCCTGCGAGCTGTGGTACCGTCGTAAAGCTCCTGGTCTTGGCCTGGTCCCCGTACCGTGCTGGCAGGCAGGCAGCCAGTGGCCCGGTGTGAGCCCGGGAAGGTATCTCGGCCGAGCGGAGGCCTCTCGTGCTATGGGGACGACGCGGTAGTACTAGGCAGGCAGGCAGGCTCGCCGAGAGCCCGGCCAGCGCGCAAAAGTGTAGAAAAATAAAGTTAAAGTCGAAGTGGCCGACCCACAACCAAGTTGTCATTCCATACCTATGTTGGGACGACGTCTGGAAGCTCGCGGGAGGCGAGCACGGACACGTAGCCGAGCGTCGGCCGGGCTTCTCGCCTCGCGCCAGGCAGGCAGGCTCGGCGGCCGGGCTTCTCGCGGTGGCAGCCTGCCTGCGAGCTGTGGTACCGTCGCAAAACTCCTGGTCTTGGCCGGGTCCCCGTACCGTGCTGGCAGGCAGGCAGGCAGTGCCCCGGTGTGAGCCCGGGAAGGTCTCTCGGCCGAGCAGAGGCCTCCCGGGCTAGCTATGGGGACGACGCGATAGTACTAGGCAGGCAGGTAGTAGCCCGATGTGTGAGTCCGGGAAGATATCTCGGCCGAGCAGAGGCCTCCCGGGCTATGGCGACGACGTCCGGGCTTCTCGCCTCGCGCCAAGCTGGCAGGCAGGCTCGGCGGCCAGGCAGGCTGTATCGCTGCTGTATGTACGTACGTACACGGGTCTCTGTGTCTCCTCCGGGAGGCGCGGGGACCCTTTTATTTTTGGCGAAAAATCACAAGCACACAGCGGGTCGCCGCGTCTCCTACGGGAGGCGCGGCGGCCCTTTTATTTTGCACGTATATACAGTTGCGAGTAAGGGCCGGGTTCGAGCTCGGGACCCCGAGGACGGACAGTTACCTGGTCAAACTCGACAGCTATGGACGGGGCCCGCCGACATCTATCCGATGGTACCTGGTTCGACTCGATCGGACGGCGGGTTAGCGAATGGCGAGCTTTCAAAGCACTTCCCGGGCTCGCCACATCGGCGAGGCGAAAATGCGGTCTATTCTCCGTGCTTTTGCCCGCCTCTCGACGCGCTACACAGGCGAGACCGGCCGAAACTTTGACTGCCCGTATCTCAGCCGTCCGTGCTCCGATCAGGGCGAACGAGGTACCGCTGGAAAGGTCTCGCCGAGACGCGTCCATAGCAGTCGCGTCTGCCAGTCCAACCCGGGAAGCCGAGCCTCGACACGGCCACTTAGTCCCGCCAGGACGGGCTCGAGCCCTGGACCGGCGGTCGGACCCGTACCTGGTCAAACCCGACAGCTATGGACGCTGCTCGCCGAGACCTTTCCAACGGTACCTGGTTCGACTCGATCGCTCAGATACGGCTGCTGAAGCGCTGGAGTACGTCGCTTGGGCGTCGCGAAAATAGGTGACACAATTTGTCTTCAATCCAAACCCACTGCCCCAGTATCTCAGCCGTCCGTGCTCCGATCAGGGCGAACGAGGTACCGCTGGAAAGGTCTCGCCGAGACGCGTCCATAGCAGTCGCGTTTGCCAGTCCAACCCGGGAAGCCGAGCCTCGGCACGGCCACTTAGTCCCGCCAGGACGGGCTCTAGCCCTGGACCGGCGGTCGGACCCGTACCTGGTCAAACTCGACGGCTATGGACGCGGCTCGCCGAGACCTTTCCAACGGTACCTGTTTCGACTCAATCGCTCAGATACGGCCGCTGAAGCGCTGGAGTACGTCGCTGGGTTGTCGCGAAAATAGGTGACACAATTTGTCTTCAATCCAAACCCACTGCCCCCGTATCTCAGCCGTCCGTGCTCCGATCAGGGCGAACGAGGTACCGTTGGAAAGGTCTCGTCGAGACGCGTCCATAGCAGTCGCGTTTGCCGGTCTAACCCGGGAAGCCGAGCCTCGGCACGGCCACTAAATCCCGCAGGACCGGGCTCGAGCCCTGGACCGGCGGACGGACCCGAACCTGGTCAAACTCGACGGCTATGGACGCTGCTCGCCGAGACCTTTCCAACGGTACCTGGTTCGACTCGATCGCTCAGATACGGCCGCTGAAGCGCTGGAGTACGTCGCTGGGGTGTCGCGAAAATAGGTGACACAATTTGTCTTCAATCCAAACCCACTGCCCCCGTATCTCAGCCGTCCGTGCTCTGATCAGAGCGAACGAGGTACCGCTGGAAAGGTCTCGCCGAGACGCGTCCATAGCAGTCGCGTCTGCCAGTCCAACCCGGGAAGCCGAGCCTCGGCACGGCCACTTAGTCCCGCCAGGACGGGCTCGAGCCCTGGACCGGCGGTCGGACCCGTACCTGGTCAAACCCGACAGCTATGGACACTGCTCGCCGAGACCTTTCCAACGGTACCTGGTTCGACTCGATCGCTCAGATACGGCCGCTGAAGCGCTGGAGTATGTCGATGGGGCGTCGCGAAAATAGGTGACACAATTTGTCTTCAATCCAAACCCACTGCCCCCGTATCTCAGCCATCCGTGCTCCGATCAGGGCGAACGAGGTACCGCTGGAAAGGTCTCGCCGAGACGCGTCCATAGCAGTCGCGTTTGCCGGTCTAACCCGGGAAGCCGAGCCTCGGCACGGCCACTAAGTCCCGCAGGGCCGGGCTCTAGCCCTGGACCGGCGGTCGGACCCGTACCTGGTCAAACCCGACAGCTATGGACGCGGCTCGACGAGACCTTTCCAACGGTACCTGGTTCGACTCGATCGCTCAGATACGGCCGCTGAAGCGCTGGAGTACGTCGCTGGGTTGTCGCGAAAATAGGTGACACAATTTGTCTTCAATCCAAACCCACTGCCCCCGTATCTCAGCCGTCCGTGCTCCGATCAGGGCGAACGAGGTACCGCTGGAAAGGTCTCGTCGAGACGCGTCCATAGCAGTCGCGTTTGCCGGTCTAACCCGGGAAGCCGAGCCTCGGCACGGCCACTTAGTCCCGCAGGGCCGGGCTCGAGCCCTGGACCGGCGGACGGACCCGAACCTGGTCAAACTCGACGGCTATGGACGCTGCTCGCCGAGACCTTTTCAACGGTACCTGGTTCGACTCGATCGCTCAGATACGGCCGCTGAAGCGCTGGAGTACGTCGCTGGGGTGTCGCGAAAATAGGTGACACAATTTGTCTTCAATCCAAACCCACTGCCCCCGTATCTCAGCCGTCCGTGCTCCGATCAGAGCGAACGAGGTACCGCTGGAAAGGTCTCGCCGAGACGCGTCCATAGCAGTCGCGTTTGCCAGTCCAACCCGGGAAGCCGAGCCTCGAAACGGCCACTTAGTCCCGCCAGGACGGGCTCGACCCATGGACCGGCTGTCGGACCCGTACCTGGTCAAACCCGACAGCTATGGACGCGGCTCGCCGAGACCTTTCCAACGGTACCTGGTTCGACTCGATCGCTTAGATACGGCCGCTGAAGCGCTGGAGTATGTCGCTGGGGTGTCGCGAAAATAGGTGACACAATTTGTTTTCAATCCAAACCCACTGCCCCCGTATCTCAGCCGTCCGTGCTCCGATCAGGGCGAACGAGGTACCGCTGGAAAGGTTTCGTCGAGACGCGTCCATAGCAGTCGCGTTTGCCGGTCTAACCCGGGAAGCCGAGCCTCGGCACGGCCACTAAGTCCCGCAGGACGCGCTCGAGCCCTGGACCGGCGGACGGACCCGAACCTGGTCAAACTCGACGGCTATGGACGCTGCTCGCCGAGACCTTTCCAACGGTACCTGGTTCGACTCGATCGCTCAGATACGGCCGCTGAAGCGATGGAGTACGTCGCTGGGGTGTCGCGAAAATAGGTGACACAATTTGTCTTCAATCCAAACCCACTGCCCCCGTATCTCAGCCGTCCGTGCTCCGATCAGAGCGAACGAGGTACCGCTGGAAAGGTCTCGCCGAGACGCGTCCATAGCAGTCGCGTTCGCCAGTCCAACCCGGGAAGCCGAGCCTCGGAACGGCCACTTAGTCCCGCCAGGACGGGCTCGAGCCCTGGACTTCCGTGCTCCGATCAAGGCGAACGAGGTACCGCTGGATAGGTCTCGTCGAGACGCGTCCATAGCCGTCGAGTTTGCCGGTCGAACCCAGGGAGCCGAGCCTCGGCACGGCCGCTTAGTCCCGCCAGGACGGGCTCGGGCCCGGCACCGGCGGACGGACCCGTGCCTGGTCAAACTCGACAGCTATTGACGGGGCTTGTCGAGTTCTTTCCATCGCACTGCGGGTTTGCGAATGGCGAGCGTTCATATTTCTCCCCGGGCTCGCCTCATCGGCGAGGCGAAAACACCGTGAAATCCCCGTACTTTTGCCTGCCTCGCGAAGCGCTGCCCGCGCGAAACTTTGACAGCCCGTATCTACGCCGCCCAAACACCGATCGGGATGAACGAGGTACCGCCGGAAAGGTCTGGACGAGACCTTTCCAACGTTGTCTCGATGCACTCGTCAAGCCGCTCGGCCGCTGAGATACTGCCGCCGAAGCGCTGCTGGGGGGTCGCGAAAATAGGTGACACATTTTTTCTTCAAACCCGACCCACATCCAAGTTGTCACTCTAGCTATGTGGGGAGGCTTTGTAAATCGCGAGAGGCGTCCGAACCGCGAGTCTAACGTCGAGAACGGCGGCCTCCCGGGCTTCGTTCGCCTCGCAGACCACCTACCACCTACCCCGGGCCGAGTCCGCCGCCCGGCCGCTAGCTCGCCTGCTCTCTCGCCTGCCTGCCTGCCTGCCTCGCGAGCTCGGGGACACGGCGGCGCGAAGGTACTAGCGCTGGCCAGGCTTGGGACTAGCTCGCCTCGCGGCAGGCAGGCAGGCAGGCAGACTCGCCGAGAGGCGCGCGCGCCTTGCGCTTGGCGAATGCCCGGTCTTCGTCCGCGTGTTGCTCCGGGACGCCCTCGACGTTCCAGGTACCGCTGGAAACTACTGGTCTTGGCCGGGTCCCCGTGCTGTCGAGGCAGCAGGCAGGCAGGCAGGCTCGCCGAGAGCCCGGCCAGCGCGCAAGTGTAGAAAAAAAGTTAAAGTCGAAGTGGCCGACCCACAACCAAGTTGTCATTCCATACCTATGTGGGGACGACCTCTGGAAGCTCGCGGGAGGCGAGCACGGACACGTAGCCAAGCGTCGGCCGGGCTTCTCGCCTCGCGCCAGGCACACAGGCAGGCAGGCAGGCTCGGCGGCCGGGCTTCTCGCGGTGGCCGCCTGCCTGCGAGCTGTGGTACCGTCGTAAAGCTCCTGGTCTTGGCCGGGTCCCCGTACCGTGCTGGCAGGCAGGCAGGCAGTGGCCCGGTGTGAGCCCGGGTAGGTATCTCTGCCGAGCGGAGGGCTCCCTGGCTAGGGGACGACGCGATAGTACTAGGCAGGCAGGCAGAGGCCCGATGAGTGAGCCCGGGAAGGTATCTCGGTCGAGCAGAAGCCTCCCGGGCTATGGGGACGACGCGATAGTACTAGGCAGGCAGGCAGGCAGACAGGCTCACCGAGAGCCCGGCCAGCGCGCAAAAGTGTAGAAAAAATAAAAGTTAAAGTCGAAGTGGCCGACCCACAACCAAGTTGTCATTCCATACCTATGTGGGGACGACGTCTGGAAGCTCGCGAGAGGCGAGCACGACACGTAGCCGAGCGTCGGCCGGGCTTCTCGTCTCGCGCCAGGCAGGCAGGCTCGGCGGCCGGGCTTCTCGCGGTGGCGCCTGCCTGCTAGCTGTGGTACCGTCGTAAAGCTCCTGGTCTTGGCCGGGTCCCCGTACCGTGCTGGCAGGTAGGCAGGCAGTGGCCCGGTGTGAGCCCGGGAAGGTCACTCTGCCGAGCAGAAACCTCCCGGGCTAGCATGGGGACGACGCGATAGTACTAGGCAGGCAGGCAGTGGCACGGTGTGAGCCCGGGTAGGTATCTCTGACGAGCGGTGGCCTCCCGGGCTAGGGGACGACGCGATAGTACTAGGCAGGCAGGCAGTCAGATGCCCGATGTATGAGCCCGGGAAGGTATCTCGGCCGAGCAGAAGCCTCCCGGGCTATGCAAAGTCGTGTTATAACCTTGAATAAGTGTGTTTTTTGTTTGTTTTGTTTTTGCTGTTTACGTCCGTTTTTGCCAACGTTTGGGCTACTTGGACGTCCCAGAGATAGGGAAGCGGATACAGATGACATACAGATGGTTACAGATGTACCATCAGATACAGCCTATGGCGCCGAAAGGGTTAATAAATAAAGCAGACGACAAAACCAAACGGACACAATAAAAGCAGCGTTATGCAGACAGGATGGATTGTCCCTTAAACAAACACGCATTTACGACGATACAGTAAAACCTGCATTGGGCGACCACTCAAACAAGCCCGACATCATAACCAGTGTAATATTATCCAGATTATGTAATTGTTCTATTTCATTATAACTGAAGAGACATGATACAAGATAGCGACCACTCAGACTTGAGGAATTTGTTGTCTATACGCCGTTAGTTTATAATGCAGAAAGCAAGTTACGTTAGATCTGCGTTAGGCGACTATCTTACATTAATAGTTGATATAATATCCTAACTGATGGCCGTTCAATACATGTCTTACTGTACAAAGACCTAACACAGTTGGTATGACCCAACATGAAGACCTTGAAGTGATGATGTAGTGTTCCTTGTAAATCTGTTCTGTATTCTCAAATCCACCGTTCAGGACATTGACATAATGATAGGTTGTCCTGGTTGAAACACCAACAGTTTAATAAATCAAAGCATTGAAATTGCTGTCAGCAAGGGACTTACAGTCAAGACAGTATGGTTTGAACAAATTTTGACCCCCTATAATCCAAGAGATAAGTCGATGAGATAAGTAAATTATGAAACCACTAAAACAACTCGAAACGTATAAATAAACTTAAGATAAATATATAGTAATCAGAAGGTATTGTCAAACTTGTCTAAATGGTTTCTTGAGGTACCTGTTAAATCTTTCCTCCACATGATCTTTTTAGACTCATCCACAAGAAAATAATCTGATGAAAATATGAAAAATCTAGGCGAAAAAAGATGTCATTTTGGAATTGTATTGAAATCATTATAGGAAATGGAGAATTTGCTCTCTACGAGCAAATGCTCCATTTCCTACAGTGTTTTCAATAGCAATCAGTTATATAGAGAGACGCCCAAAAGCACTTCTGTGGAGGAAATGGTTAAGTGGTTAATTTATCTATTTCAACAAATTTATCTAAGCGTTATAATAAACAATTTCAAGAATTTAGCAAGCAGAGTTCATGGTCGTGTGTGTGAATTATTCATATTGATAATATTAATATGAACATAAATCTACTAAAATCATTTACGGATAAAACACTAGTTAGTAGGGATTGAAATAGTAGGGATTGAAATAAAAAGGTGATTCTCTTGGGATTCGAACCTACGTCGGAACGTTTAAATACCAAAATGTCAATAAGAGCGGGCGAGACGCTTACCCTACTGAGCTAACCGGGCTGAATACCTGTGGCCGACTTCATAAACATCTTATTTATAGCGAAAGGAAAACCTAGATTCGTTTCTGACTTGCATCGCAAAATGCAAATGCTACCAGAGTAGCAGACAACAAAGAATGATGTTTTTATCTGAAAGGAAATATTTATTTCAAACCTCAGCACAAGTACGTTCTACAATAGCGATCAACACCGACATGCCTTATTGTTTAGCTATCAAGTAGTTTTCCGACACTCTTCATGAGGTCAACACGGGGTCACCACGCAATCACAGCGTGATCGAGTGTAGGGATAAAGTTGTAAAAATCACCTTTCATCTCATTTCAGAAAATAAATCCGAAAAGAGTGTCTCCATAATGTACCGAAATAGTGTTTGAAAACTTAAACCAGTGAAAACGAAGACTTTTACCCTCCACTTCTGTAATATTTCAGAAGAACTCTTTCACCCGTTGCTGTTCGGTTAACCGTTGAGCGGTGAGTGTTTTCAGATCCCGCATATATACCTTAAGCAAGGGGCCCCTTGCTAAAAACGTTTAACTCCAGTATGTGCTCGACATTAATGGTGCATGGTTTTTCCGGTGACAGGATAAGTCGACTGGATGTGACACATATAATGTCACGTGTTTGCGGCGTTATATTTCAGTGTTGCAGTAACATATATCCGTCTGAAGTAAACATCACCTCCCTAAAAACAAAGAACTTGCTGTTGCGGTGTAAATATAATACCACAAACTATGATTTTTTGTATGTTTACTACAAGTATCGACTGTTAACAATTAGCGTCTGCTTTATTGTTAACGTAAACCGATGTTTGTAATGGTGTTAAAGCAATTTGGAACCGGATCATATTCGGTATCTGAAGTGGATCCAAGTGTTTTTGTAATTATTAATGTACTCGTGATGACGGTAAACGTTAAAATGTAAAGTTCAGTTCAAGTGTTTATTATTTAAGACGGAAAAACGATTTCTAAAAATGTATACGTATTTCTAAGAAGGTACATGTATACGGATTTCTTAGAAAGTGTGTGTTTACGGCAGTGGCTATGTTTATGGCCTTAAATGTTTTAACCTTCATCGAAACACCTCTTGAGGCATTGTAGATGATAACAATTGAACACCATTTAGAAAAGAAAGCATTTGCTCGTAATGAGCAAACAATGATTCACTTCAAGCCATTCATGGTATTTTCCTCTCCATTACATAGTATTCTTCTTTTCAACTGATGCTATTATAGCAGATGTATATGAAATATTGGTTTAAAACAAATGTATTTATTAAAATAACAGTATTAATATGCAAACACAATCGTAGCAATGGTAATCTTTTCAATCTAACGCGGTATACACTTTGCAAACAGTTTCGGTCTAGAGACTCGTCGTCTAATACCACTTTTTCACACTAACAGTACTGTTATAATCAAAACGGACATTTTTAAAGTCGTTTGCCTGCTACGGAAAGTGTCGTCTGTTCAATCAAGTCACCGACTGCTTCATTTTTTAATAATATCGTTCGATTTTCCTCAAGTATCTAACTACTTGGATCCAAATCACAGGCCGATTTACTATTTGTCTTAGCTTGCTCCAAGAGGTTAGAATAAACACAAGAGTCGCGAGTAGAATGCTAATGGTTAAAAGGGACTATACATTAACTTTTAGGTTGAAAACATGTGTTTGTGTTGTTAAGCAATTCAATAATGCGGATGTTTATTTTGGTAAGAAAATGCGCAGACAACCTATCTTTTCTTTTTTTGTGTTTTGCTGACAACCATTTCAATGCAAATATATGCTACAATATTTGAAAACATAATGGGCCAATAGTGGATCATTTCAACTCTACTGGTAGCAAAAGCGCTTTGTAATTCTCCTTCCATAGAGGAGTTTATACTTTTTTTCAAGGCTAAACATGAGAATACTGATAAAGAAGATTTTGCTCTGCCAGAAAACTTTTATGAAACAGTCAAGATATTCTCAACTCTACAATCACTGGGTTAGAAATGACCTCTCACATATCAAAACTTAAAACTTCCAAGTCCCCTAGCCAATCCGAAAGTGTACTCAATTTATTAAAGCTACAGAGACAGTATTCCTACGCTCTTTAAAACCGTTCTTAACACAGGTCAACTTCCAGAAAGTTGGTAAGAAGGCTACATTATTACAATATACAAAAATAAGGGTTCACCGAGCAGACCAGAAAACTACAGACCAATCACACTTCTAAGCTGCGTAGGAAGGCTATTTACCTCAATTTTTTAATTCCAAAATCTTGAGGAATTCGAGATACTGAACAAAAATCAAGCAGGCTTCCGTAAAGGTACTCAACCACATATCGCCTATTTCTTCTACACTCAGTAATTGAAATCCTCAAGAAATCAAAACAGAAGCTTTATTGTATATTAATTGATTTTGCTATGGCATTTGATTCTGTTTGGTGCATTGGTTTGTGGCTACATTCTACTGAGTACTTCAATAAACGGTAAATTCAGTCAGTTTTATGATAATACTGTTAACCCTAGATATACTCGAGTGGTGTTGACTTACTAGACACAAGTGGTCCCTGGTATAAAGTTTTAAGCTGTTTAATAATGTACATGCATTTATTGTGGAAATCACACTTTATCTTGTCACATTTGCTTTGATGTCTCATCTGATCACGGAAAAGAATCCCCCAAATTAAACTTGACTTACCTTAAGTCCTTAAGTTGGCGTTTGTTTTGGGATTGTTTGTTTGTTGTTTGTTTTGGTCAGATATTATCTCGTTTCATTAATTCCTCCTACCCATACATCTTACATTTTTTCTTAAAATTAGAGATTTAGATCATATAGTAGTGACTAGTGTACGTTGAGGACTTGCAAGATTGGATAATGTTTGCATTCTTGAATCAAACTTAAGAGTAAATATGGACGCCCCTATAAACCGGTTTAAAATAATCTCCAGTGGCATATTTGCCACTGACCGTTCCAATGCGGTACTCCTACCTGCAACCTAGATTTTTGTATGTGATTGTCCATGTATGTATTTTTTAAGTAGCGTGTGTTCGGAATCGCGTGCGTGCGTGTGTAAGTGTGCACTGATTGGGTGACTGATTGTGTTATATGTGGTATGTCCTGCAATACTCTCTCTTATCTTCTTCCATGGGCACGTCCGTTGCTGGTATAAACACATTTTTTTTCTGTACAAATGCTATACAACACACTAAAATGAAAATGCATTTTTTATTTGAGAAAAGATCCAACAACAAACGTCAATATAAAAGCTCCAGTTATATTTTTAAAACGAATGCAATTTGATATGCGTTGGCAAAGTTAAGGTTCGTATACACTTATGAATGTGAAATATTAAAATATCTAGCGCATGAAGGTCCAGGCCGACCATTTCTCCAGATTTATCCGGAGATCTTCGGATTTTTTCGGGTTTACAAATACTCTCTAAATCCGTTGTTTTGTATTGTCAAACAACATGTATCACAATAAGACGCCGTGTCACACTCATTGAAAATTTCATCATAGTTTCTTCTGTAACACGCATATCCGCCAAAACCTTCGGATTTTTCATGGTCCAATTATGGTCACCCTGAAGGTCTTTATTATTGCTGCTTCTTTGATTGTTACCGTTTGACCGGTTACACCATAGTGTTGTACGCCTTCTGGCGCCTCTGTATCAGATGACTATTGAAAACATTTTGGGTATTGAAACATTTGCCTATGCTGAACAAAACTCCATTTTCCAAACTGTGTGCAACAACATTCAACAAGAAAACGTAATAGTCATCATATATTTTCATTGCGAAAGAAACTAAAAATATAGGGAGTAAAGGGTAACATCAATTGGTAGATCGGGTATCGGCCGTTCTACAAATTAATAAACGCGGCAACATCGGACAAAAGTTCTCGGCATTTTTTATTTAGCTGTATAAGCTGCTGCTGAGATTGGTATTGCACCCTATTCACACTCAGTACTTTCAGATTGCGCAGAAAACAGACAGACGATGGTATGCCCCCTGTAAATGCCCCAGATATACGAAGCTCTGTAAGTTCTCCAAAGCCATTGAAGGAGTCAAGCGGCAAGCGGTGAAATGGCATGTTATCTATACCCAGATACGATAGATGACGCAAGTTGTTGACACCGTAAGGCCATGACGTAAGATTCACAGCAAACACCGCAAAATGTTTCAGTGACGGACTCATTAAAGTTGTCACCAGGGGGTCAATGTTTGTGATCGGATTTGCTTGCATGTGTAGCCGCTCAAGTCGTGTTAGTTTTGTAAGCGCCGCTGGGAGTTCTGTGAACCTGTTGTCTTGTAGCTGAAGATCAACAATGGCGTTTTCTATACCAGCAAAGGCATCAATGTCCATTTTGTACAATTTGTTGCTTTGAAATAAAATAGTTATTCTTTTAGCGCAGGTTGTGTTGATATGCCTGAAGGCATTTGCCGGCAGAACTGTTAGGTCGTTGGCAGGAAGTAAAATTGTTAAATTGTCTGTATGTGTCGTAGTCGGTGTAAACGTCGGTACTTCGGTTAGGTGGCTACTGTGACAGAGAATATGGTCGACTGTACAATTGCATGGGTCAGGCGCCATACATTTATCCAGGATTATACCAGCAGAAGACATTACGGCTGCGGTAGTCAGAATGAATTGCTGAAAAAAACATCAGTCATAAGTATAACACAGATGTATTTCATCAATGTAAAGTAATAAGCTTTGATAATTTGAATCAGATGCGCATAATGCCGTATGTTTTAAATACAAAAGTGACGTATATGCGGTTTTCGTTCCAAAAGACGTAAGTGTTAGTTTCTCAAAAGGTCATTCACGTATTAAGTGTAATACGCCGACGATTTAGTACTTACCAGCCAAAGACAGGTTGAAAGTCCTTTTCCCATGATCAAATGACTTCCAGTCTTCATCTAAAATTATAGAATATTACGGTTTTTATTAGCACGTACTGCGTGACAAATACCATAAAGTGCCTCGTCATCAACTCAAGTCAGCCTGTGAACAAAGGTCACCTGGTGGAAACCGAACAACTGACCTTTTTCACTGGTGACCTTTGTTCAAGCGCTCCATTTCAGATAAAATACATTAAATCCAAATGTTGAATGATCATTATAAAATTAAGATTAGGTAGTTCGTATGACTGAATACTCAATTATTATCTATATCTACATCAATGTGTTAAATAAGTAATTAAATATTGGAAAACTCAGCTGCGGTTGTTAATTTCATTTGGTGATTGAAATACGGATTCGGGTTAACACTAAAACGGTTAGTGTCTAATAAGACACAAATTCATGAATTAAGTTGTCAAAGTGAAGCGCTCTTGATTGGCAACTTAATTCATGAATTTGTATCTTATTAGACACTAACTATTACATAAACTTTGTTAATCAGTGACCCCATAACCGTCGTAATTCAGTGTTATCACATACATAATAAAAACTCTGTAAATCACAAACTGCATAAATCAGTGTTGTCATCTACCTAATATAAACTTTGACAATCATAAACGTGATACAAATCATAAACTAGTGTAATCACCTACCTACTAATATAAACTTTATACATTATTGTAATAAGCTACCTAATATAAACTTTGTCTATCGTTAACTTCATAAACTGTATAAATCAGTGTAATAAGCTACCTTATATAAACTGTGTCAATCATAATCTTCATAAACTTTATAAATCTGTGTAATCACCTACCTAATATAAACATTGATAATCATAAACTTCATAAACTTTATAATTCAGTATTATTATCTACCAAATATAAACTTATTAATAATAAACTTCTTAAACTTCATAATCACCTTCCTAACGTCCATGATATAAATTTCAACTAAAAGTTATCCTTAAAAGCAATATATTGTATGTCTTATTAGCGTGCACACTATGACAATCGTTGTAATTAGCGTACAAGCTCGTAATACACTCGACGTTCAGAGGTTGAATTGTTGACAGATGATTTGGCTGCAGGTTTTTTGTTCATGACACGCTGAATAAATTACCGTCTATATAGTGAGTCACCTGTATCAGTTATTTACACATTTAAACCTGTCTTTGGAGACATCTAATAAAATATCATATAATATTATAAGAAGGTGGTCGCTAAATGCAGAACGAACGTTGTGCAGATAGCTCTAGTGAGAGCTTTTTGTATTACTTTCGTTCTGCATTCAGTGACCACCTGTATTACAAACCACAAATGAATCATTGTTAAGTGACCGCTTAATACATGTGTGTGTAAGCATGATTGACCGTCTTTCTTCATGAAATGCGCACATACAAAGAAATAGAACAGTGTGTATTCAGTATATCTTTGGTATCCATTCAAAATGACGTAACTCCCGCTTGTTAAAGCGGAAGTTACGTCATTTTGAATGGACACCAACTATATGACACAGACGTTTAATATATTATTACAACTTACTGACTAATACCTTTATCATCGTATAGCTAGCCATTGAGCATACTTGTGTACATTCATATTTTCAAAAATAGTATGTGCAATACATGTAATTAATAGTTATAAGTTATATACTATATTCTCTTATAATGAAAATATGAATGAAATGGTACTGTAGTTCTCTGTGCTATTAAGTGTTAATGTATGTATAAATGTTTCGACCACTGTACACATTTTCAAAACATTGTTAACAGTTTATAAGTTATACTACCAATAGAACAATATTAGTGTTCAATCTGCTACATACGCATCAAAAAGTGTTTCGATGGGGTCCACGATTTAAGGTCATGAACATAGCTACTGCGGTAGACACACACGTTCTTAGAAATCCTTATACTTTCTTAGAATTATTTATACCTTCTTAGATATTCGTATACCTTCTTAGAAATCATTATACCGTCTCAATGAATGCACACTTGATATAAATCTTAAGTTTTACCGTTAACCATTAGACCGCTTACAACGTTGAAAACTACAAATAACATGGACCCACTTCAGATGCCGAATACGATCCGGTTGCTTTAACACCAACACAACAGTCAGCAACTTAAAACAACAACATCACATAACGTTAAAAATAAATCATAGGCTAATTATTTACAGACGATACTTTTAGTATAGATAAAATCATAGTTTGTGGTTTTATATTTACGACACAACCGCAAGTTCTTTGTTTTACGGGATGTGGTGTTTATTTGAGACGGATATGTTGCTGCAACACTGACATGTTAACGCCGCAAACACATGAGATTATATCACATCTAGACGAATTATCCAGACATCGGATCAACCAAATATAGCACTACCCTTTAATGTCGAGTATATACCAGATAGCTACCAGTTTTAATTTAACTAATTTTGTGTGCACCAGGACAACCTTCCTAAAGCCAATGGTCTGAGCCTCCGGGACGTTTAACTAAACGGTGGCTTATAGAATGCAGAACAGTATTACAAGGACAACCACATTGTCATATCAAGGTTATCTGTCAGTGCATACAAACTGTTTCAGGTATTTGCACAGTAAGACTTGTATTGAACAACCATTTAAAAATGTATCATTTACACATATTTTACTTAGCGCTGACTAAGTAACAATAGTAAAGTAATTAAATTGAAACCGAAATTGTAACGGAACCAGATTCGAAAAACAATCCGAAAATGTTTTCCCGGTGATTCGCCGTGATGACCGGTTTAAATCTCTAAAATAACGCATGTAAGTTAGGACTTCTTCCAATACAACATAAGAAATACTTTATGGTTAGTAGATAGAAAGTTCTTGCAGGACACACCACATACAACACAAAACAGCCACCCAATCAGCAAAGTTACACACACATACACACATCCACGCACACGTACACACGAGCCCAAACACACGCTACATAAAGAAGACACACACATGGACAAAACATACATAAATCTAGGGTGAAGATAGGAGTACCGCCTTGGAACGGTCAGTGGCAAACATGCCGCTGGGGGTTTAAACCGGTTTAAGGGCGCCCAACCTCACTCTTATCCCATCAACACCCTATTAGACGAACAGTGTAAATAAAAAGGTATCCCCGTCCGACTGCTCCACAACATCAGTGATCCAGCAAATCCAGTTGTAAATTACATGTAAAACATAGTCATATTAAAAATATGCTGTTTTCGCCAATTATCAAATGTACTCAATGGCTTGTCTGAAGCCAGAGCAACTGCAGAGCAGCCATCAAGGGCACGACAGGCATTGGCCGCTATTTATAGATTATTTATATAACATGTTTATTTTGCCAAATATGTCAGTATGCCATGCATACAAAATGTGTTCGACAAGCTGATGGAGCTTATTACTTGCGATGTTTGGGGCATAAATGAAGCATTTGAACTGGAAAGACTTCATATGCAAGTTTGCAAACAAATACTGTTTATAAAATGTCAAATAAAAACAAGAAGTATCGATAGAAAAGAATATACGGAGATTAATCAGTATTTTTTAAGATTTTTTCAAGTATAAATGTAAAACTTATGTATAATGTGATGTAAAGTGCTTTGAGATTCATCTTGCCTGCATAACGTTGTCATGATTGTGGCCTGCTGGCATTGTCGTCTGCTTGAATTTTAAACCTTGTAAGAGGCTCTTCATAATGGGTTAAACAATGTAAAACAGTTTTGCTATAGATCTCACAACGAGTTACTTGCTGTCTGACCCGTATCCACTTTGTTTAGAAATGTAAATAAAGTCGCTTTAATACTAATTAATGTATAATGTTCGTGAGTAAACTGCAATGTGGCTTGTTCTTATATGTCACATAGCACGGTTAGGTAAACTATTACAAAATGATTAACATGATTAACGAGTGTAGAATACTTTTTCATCTGCAGTGCATCTCATACATAAACTACCGGCCGAAAAAGTTAGTCGGGAATAATTAAACAAAGGTGAGTCTCTTTTGATGTAAGGCGATCACAGAGATTTTGGCACATTAACGTTATAATAAACATATTTTCAAAATCGATTAGGTCAACTGCATGCTATAATCAGAAACATAGAAAACATTATACAACATATTTATTGTTTGCTTTGTACTTATGTGCCAAAGTTGTGGGACTAGATATACTATAAATTGAACGTCGGGTAATCCGGTCTGATAAAAGTTGTCCCATCAATAAAAAATTGCGACTTTATTATATACCTAAAACGTAGTACGATATTGTTTTTATTCCTGGACATTGTCATTGTCCTCTTTCAATCAGTGGACGGACTTAAATGCGTAATGCGTAGAAAACAAACCATTATATAGGTTGTTTCACATGGAATTGCTGCACTCATTCACAATGAAATAACCTGATGCAAAGAAGGATAAATATCTAGGCAAAGGACAGCATTTTTATTGTTTATGTTTGACATTCTTGGATTCTCTGAAACCTTGTAAAATTATATCATCCCTATGACTGATGATTTTATCCTAAGCTCTTCGTTTATGTTTACCAGACGAAAAATTAGCTCTCTATGTGAACAGTTCTCTCATGGCAAACTCACTTAACCGAACAATTGGCCTGAATCGATGATATAAAACACTAGTCAAAAAGAAGGATCCTTATGTATTTTAACATGTGGCGTCGGTGATCCATCACACCGTTATTACTGTCCGTTATGTGGCATCTTTCAGCTTTATTAAACGACACCAAATTTAACAACACAGCTAAAAAATACCATTACGAATTTATTTAAATACTACAATCTAGGCTAATCTAATTTTAGGAGAGTGAGCAATTTCTATAGTTTTACTTAGATATAGACATATTAAGATTATTGTAATCATTCCATTTCTAAAACGAACATAACATGTTCTTAAAATAGTTAAATCAGTATTGGCAACATAAGATGGACTGTGTTTGTTCAAAGTTAAGGTTGTTCGCGCAGTCAACAGGTTCGTGCTCGTTGTTTTGCACACGACACCTTTCAGCATAAAGGTTTACTACGTGCATATAGTGATGGGTTTAGGAGACTGGGTTTCAGTGCTGATGTTAAGATATTAGTTGTTCTTGAGTTTTGGTGTGGTTAGTTTTGTTTCTATTGAGATCGATGATATCTGTAATGAATATACATAACAAAGATGAGTACTTTGACTGTGTATCCCATTAATTCACAGGGATTAAATTTGGTATGTTTTGCAAACAGAGTTAATGGTTAATACACGGAGAACCTAACAAAGCAAGAACTCATACAGAAAGATAACACACAAGTAACCAAATCAGTTTATCTTCATATTAAAATTTAGAACAAGTTACTGAAACGTGTGTCATCATTATATGTACCTCTCTTGATTGAAATTAACAACCGCAGCTGAGTTTTCCAATATTTAATTACTTATTTAACACATTGATGTAGATATACATAATAATTGAGTATTCAGTCATACGAACTACCTAATCTTAATTTTATAATGATCATTCAACATTTGGATTTAATGTATTTTATCTGAAATGGAGCGCTTGAACAAAGGTCACCAGTGAAAAAGGTCAGTTGTTCGGTTTCCACCAGGTGACCTTTGTTCACAGGCTGACTTGAGTTGATGACGAGGCACTTTATGGTATTTGTCACGCAGTACGTGCTAATAAAAACCGTAATATTCTATAATTTTAGATGAAGACTGGAAGTCATTTGATCATGGGAAAAGGACTTTCAACCTGTCTTTGGCTGGTAAGTACTAAATCGTCGGCGTATTACACTTAATACGTGAATGACCTTTTGAGAAACTAACACTTACGTCTTTTGGAACGAAAACCGCATATACGTCACTTTTGTATTTAAAACATACGGCATTATGCGCATCTGATTCAAATTATCAAAGCTTATTACTTTACATTGATGAAATACATCTGTGTTATACTTATGACTGATGTTTTTTTCAGCAATTCATTCTGACTACCGCAGCCGTAATGTCTTCTGCTGGTATAATCCTGGATAAATGTATGGCGCCTGACCCATGCAATTGTACAGTCGACCATATTCTCTGTCACAGTAGCCACCTAACCGAAGTACCGACGTTTACACCGACTACGACACATACAGACAATTTAACAATTTTACTTCCTGCCAACGACCTAACAGTTCTGCCGGCAAATGCCTTCAGGCATATCAACACAACCTGCGCTAAAAGAATAACTATTTTATTTCAAAGCAACAAATTGTACAAAATGGACATTGATGCCTTTGCTGGTATAGAAAACGCCATTGTTGATCTTCAGCTACAAGACAACAGGTTCACAGAACTCCCAGCGGCGCTTACAAAACTAACACGACTTGAGCGGCTACACATGCAAGCAAATCCGATCACAAACATTGACCCCCTGGTGACAACTTTAATGAGTCCGTCACTGAAACATTTTGCGGTGTTTGCTGTGAATCTTACGTCATGGCCTTACGGTGTCAACAACTTGCGTCATCTATCGTATCTGGGTATAGATAACATGCCATTTCACCGCTTGCCGCTTGACTCCTTCAATGGCTTTGGAGAACTTACAGAGCTTCGTATATCTGGGGCATTTACAGGGGGCATACCATCGTCTGTCTGTTTTCTGCGCAATCTGAAAGTACTGAGTGTGAATAGGGTGCAATACCAATCTCAGCAGCAGCTTATACAGCTAAATAAAAAATGCCGAGAACTTTTGTCCGATGTTGCCGCGTTTATTAATTTGTAGAACGGCCGATACCCGATCTACCAATTGATGTTACCCTTTACTCCCTATATTTTTAGTTTCTTTCGCAATGAAAATATATGATGACTATTACGTTTTCTTGTTGAATGTTGTTGCACACAGTTTGGAAAATGGAGTTTTGTTCAGCATAGGCAAATGTTTCAATACCCAAAATGTTTTCAATAGTCATCTGATACAGAGGCGCCAGAAGGCGTACAACACTATGGTGTAACCGGTCAAACGGTAACAATCAAAGAAGCAGCAATAATAAAGACCTTCAGGGTGACCATAATTGGACCATGAAAAATCCGAAGGTTTTGGCGGATATGCGTGTTACAGAAGAAACTATGATGAAATTTTCAATGAGTGTGACACGGCGTCTTATTGTGATACATGTTGTTTGACAATACAAAACAACGGATTTAGAGAGTATTTGTAAACCCGAAAAAATCCGAAGATCTCCGGATAAATCTGGAGAAATGGTCGGCCTGGACCTTCATGCGCTAGATATTTTAATATTTCACATTCATAAGTGTATACGAACCTTAACTTTGCCAACGCATATCAAATTGCATTCGTTTTAAAAATATAACTGGAGCTTTTATATTGACGTTTGTTGTTGGATCTTTTCTCAAATAAAAAATGCATTTTCATTTTAGTGTGTTGTATAGCATTTGTACAGAAAAAAAATGTGTTTATACCAGCAACGGACGTGCCCATGGAAGAAGATAAGAGAGAGTATTGCAGGACATACCACATATAACACAATCAGTCACCCAATCAGTGCACACTTACACACGCACGCACGCGATTCCGAACACACGCTACTTAAAAAATACATACATGGACAATCACATACAAAAATCTAGGTTGCAGGTAGGAGTACCGCATTGGAACGGTCAGTGGCAAATATGCCACTGGAGATTATTTTAAACCGGTTTATAGGGGCGTCCATATTTACTCTTAAGTTTGATTCAAGAATGCAAACATTATCCAATCTTGCAAGTCCTCAACGTACACTAGTCACTACTATATGATCTAAATCTCTAATTTTAAGAAAAAATGTAAGATGTATGGGTAGGAGGAATTAATGAAACGAGATAATATCTGACCAAAACAAACAACAAACAAACAATCCCAAAACAAACGCCAACTTAAGGACTTAAGGTAAGTCAAGTTTAATTTGGGGGATTCTTTTCCGTGATCAGATGAGACATCAAAGCAAATGTGACAAGATAAAGTGTGATTTCCACAATAAATGCATGTACATTATTAAACAGCTTAAAACTTTATACCAGGGACCACTTGTGTCTAGTAAGTCAACACCACTCGAGTATATCTAGGGTTAACAGTATTATCATAAAACTGACTGAATTTACCGTTTATTGAAGTACTCAGTAGAATGTAGCCACAAACCAATGCACCAAACAGAATCAAATGCCATAGCAAAATCAATTAATGTACAATAAAGCTTCTGTTTTGATTTCTTGAGGATTTCAATTACTGAGTGTAGAAGAAATAGGCGATATGTGGTTGAGTACCTTTACGGAAGCCTGCTTGATTTTTGTTCAGTATCTCGAATTCCTCAAGATTTTGGAATTAAAAAATTGAGGTAAATAGCCTTCCTACGCAGCTTAGAAGTGTGATTGGTCTGTAGTTTTCTGGTCTGCTCGGTGAACCCTTATTTTTGTATATTGTAATAATGTAGCCTTCTTACCAACTTTCTGGAAGTTGACCTGTGTTAAGAACGGTTTTAAAGAGCGTAGGAATACTGTCTCTGTAGCTTTAATAAATTGAGTACACTTTCGGATTGGCTAGGGGACTTGGAAGTTTTAAGTTTTGATATGTGAGAGGTCATTTCTAACCCAGTGATTGTAGAGTTGAGAATATCTTGACTGTTTCATAAAAGTTTTCTGGCAGAGCAAAATCTTCTTTATCAGTATTCTCATGTTTAGCCTTGAAAAAAAGTATAAACTCCTCTATGGAAGGAGAATTACAAAGCGCTTTTGCTACCAGTAGAGTTGAAATGATCCACTATTGGCCCATTATGTTTTCAAATATTGTAGCATATATTTGCATTGAAATGGTTGTCAGCAAAACACAAAAAAAGAAAAGATAGGTTGTCTGCGCATTTTCTTACCAAAATAAACATCCGCATTATTGAATTGCT
Source organism: Mya arenaria (assembly GCF_026914265.1). NCBI lineage: Eukaryota > Metazoa > Mollusca > Bivalvia > Myida > Myidae > Mya > Mya arenaria. Next base: position 32,725,796 of record NC_069128.1, read on the forward strand.
TAACAACACAAACACATGTTTTCAACCTAAAAGTTAATGTATAGTCCCTTTTAACCATTAGCATTCTACTCGCGACTCTTGTGTTTATTCTAACCTCTTGGAGCAAGCTAAGACAAATAGTAAATCGGCCTGTGATTTGGATCCAAGTAGTTAGATACTTGAGGAAAATCGAACGATATTATTAAAAAATGAAGCAGTCGGTGACTTGATTGAACAGACGACACTTTCCGTAGCAGGCAAACGACTTTAAAAATGTCCGTTTTGATTATAACAGTACTGTTAGTGTGAAAAAGTGGTATTAGACGACGAGTCTCTAGACCGAAACTGTTTGCAAAGTGTATACCGCGTTAGATTGAAAAGATTACCATTGCTACGATTGTGTTTGCATATTAATACTGTTATTTTAATAAATACATTTGTTTTAAACCAATATTTCATATACATCTGCTATAATAGCATCAGTTGAAAAGAAGAATACTATGTAATGGAGAGGAAAATACCATGAATGGCTTGAAGTGAATCATTGTTTGCTCATTACGAGCAAATGCTTTCTTTTCTAAATGGTGTTCAATTGTTATCATCTACAATGCCTCAAGAGGTGTTTCGATGAAGGTTAAAACATTTAAGGCCATAAACATAGCCACTGCCGTAAACACACACTTTCTAAGAAATCCGTATACATGTACCTTCTTAGAAATACGTATACATTTTTAGAAATCGTTTTTCCGTCTTAAATAATAAACACTTGAACTGAACTTTACATTTTAACGTTTACCGTCATCACGAGTACATTAATAATTACAAAAACACTTGGATCCACTTCAGATACCGAATATGATCCGGTTCCAAATTGCTTTAACACCATTACAAACATCGGTTTACGTTAACAATAAAGCAGACGCTAATTGTTAACAGTCGATACTTGTAGTAAACATACAAAAAATCATAGTTTGTGGTATTATATTTACACCGCAACAGCAAGTTCTTTGTTTTTAGGGAGGTGATGTTTACTTCAGACGGATATATGTTACTGCAACACTGAAATATAACGCCGCAAACACGTGACATTATATGTGTCACATCCAGTCGACTTATCCTGTCACCGGAAAAACCATGCACCATTAATGTCGAGCACATACTGGAGTTAAACGTTTTTAGCAAGGGGCCCCTTGCTTAAGGTATATATGCGGGATCTGAAAACACTCACCGCTCAACGGTTAACCGAACAGCAACGGGTGAAAGAGTTCTTCTGAAATATTACAGAAGTGGAGGGTAAAAGTCTTCGTTTTCACTGGTTTAAGTTTTCAAACACTATTTCGGTACATTATGGAGACACTCTTTTCGGATTTATTTTCTGAAATGAGATGAAAGGTGATTTTTACAACTTTATCCCTACACTCGATCACGCTGTGATTGCGTGGTGACCCCGTGTTGACCTCATGAAGAGTGTCGGAAAACTACTTGATAGCTAAACAATAAGGCATGTCGGTGTTGATCGCTATTGTAGAACGTACTTGTGCTGAGGTTTGAAATAAATATTTCCTTTCAGATAAAAACATCATTCTTTGTTGTCTGCTACTCTGGTAGCATTTGCATTTTGCGATGCAAGTCAGAAACGAATCTAGGTTTTCCTTTCGCTATAAATAAGATGTTTATGAAGTCGGCCACAGGTATTCAGCCCGGTTAGCTCAGTAGGGTAAGCGTCTCGCCCGCTCTTATTGACATTTTGGTATTTAAACGTTCCGACGTAGGTTCGAATCCCAAGAGAATCACCTTTTTATTTCAATCCCTACTATTTCAATCCCTACTAACTAGTGTTTTATCCGTAAATGATTTTAGTAGATTTATGTTCATATTAATATTATCAATATGAATAATTCACACACACGACCATGAACTCTGCTTGCTAAATTCTTGAAATTGTTTATTATAACGCTTAGATAAATTTGTTGAAATAGATAAATTAACCACTTAACCATTTCCTCCACAGAAGTGCTTTTGGGCGTCTCTCTATATAACTGATTGCTATTGAAAACACTGTAGGAAATGGAGCATTTGCTCGTAGAGAGCAAATTCTCCATTTCCTATAATGATTTCAATACAATTCCAAAATGACATCTTTTTTCGCCTAGATTTTTCATATTTTCATCAGATTATTTTCTTGTGGATGAGTCTAAAAAGATCATGTGGAGGAAAGATTTAACAGGTACCTCAAGAAACCATTTAGACAAGTTTGACAATACCTTCTGATTACTATATATTTATCTTAAGTTTATTTATACGTTTCGAGTTGTTTTAGTGGTTTCATAATTTACTTATCTCATCGACTTATCTCTTGGATTATAGGGGGTCAAAATTTGTTCAAACCATACTGTCTTGACTGTAAGTCCCTTGCTGACAGCAATTTCAATGCTTTGATTTATTAAACTGTTGGTGTTTCAACCAGGACAACCTATCATTATGTCAATGTCCTGAACGGTGGATTTGAGAATACAGAACAGATTTACAAGGAACACTACATCATCACTTCAAGGTCTTCATGTTGGGTCATACCAACTGTGTTAGGTCTTTGTACAGTAAGACATGTATTGAACGGCCATCAGTTAGGATATTATATCAACTATTAATGTAAGATAGTCGCCTAACGCAGATCTAACGTAACTTGCTTTCTGCATTATAAACTAACGGCGTATAGACAACAAATTCCTCAAGTCTGAGTGGTCGCTATCTTGTATCATGTCTCTTCAGTTATAATGAAATAGAACAATTACATAATCTGGATAATATTACACTGGTTATGATGTCGGGCTTGTTTGAGTGGTCGCCCAATGCAGGTTTTACTGTATCGTCGTAAATGCGTGTTTGTTTAAGGGACAATCCATCCTGTCTGCATAACGCTGCTTTTATTGTGTCCGTTTGGTTTTGTCGTCTGCTTTATTTATTAACCCTTTCGGCGCCATAGGCTGTATCTGATGGTACATCTGTAACCATCTGTATGTCATCTGTATCCGCTTCCCTATCTCTGGGACGTCCAAGTAGCCCAAACGTTGGCAAAAACGGACGTAAACAGCAAAAACAAAACAAACAAAAAACACACTTATTCAAGGTTATAACACGACTTTGCATAGCCCGGGAGGCTTCTGCTCGGCCGAGATACCTTCCCGGGCTCATACATCGGGCATCTGACTGCCTGCCTGCCTAGTACTATCGCGTCGTCCCCTAGCCCGGGAGGCCACCGCTCGTCAGAGATACCTACCCGGGCTCACACCGTGCCACTGCCTGCCTGCCTAGTACTATCGCGTCGTCCCCATGCTAGCCCGGGAGGTTTCTGCTCGGCAGAGTGACCTTCCCGGGCTCACACCGGGCCACTGCCTGCCTACCTGCCAGCACGGTACGGGGACCCGGCCAAGACCAGGAGCTTTACGACGGTACCACAGCTAGCAGGCAGGCGCCACCGCGAGAAGCCCGGCCGCCGAGACTGCCTGCCTGGCGCGAGACGAGAAGCCCGGCCGACGCTCGGCTACGTGTCGTGCTCGCCTCTCGCGAGCTTCCAGACGTCGTCCCCACATAGGTATGGAATGACAACTTGGTTGTGGGTCGGCCACTTCGACTTTAACTTTTTTTTTTTCTACACTTTTGCGCGCTGGCCGGGCTCTCGGCGAGCCTGCCTGCCTGCCTGCCTGCCTAGTACTATCGCGTCGTCCCCATAGCCCGGGAGGCTTCTGCTCGACCGAGATACCTTCCCGGGCTCACTCATCGGGCCTCTGCCTGCCTGCCTAGTACTATCGCGTCGTCCCCTAGCCAGGGAGCCCTCCGCTCGGCAGAGATACCTACCCGGGCTCACACCGGGCCACTGCCTGCCTGCCTGCCAGCACGGTACGGGGACCCGGCCAAGACCAGGAGCTTTACGACGGTACCACAGCTCGCAGGCAGGCGGCCACCGCGAGAAGCCCGGCCGCCGAGCCTGCCTGCCTGCCTGTGTGCCTGGCGCGAGGCGAGAAGCCCGGCCGACGCTTGGCTACGTGTCCGTGCTCGCCTCCCGCGAGCTTCCAGAGGTCGTCCCCACATAGGTATGGAATGACAACTTGGTTGTGGGTCGGCCACTTCGACTTTAACTTTTTTTCTACACTTTTGCGCGCTGGCCGGGCTCTCGGCGAGCCTGCCTGCCTGCCTGCTGCCTCGACAGCACAGGGACCTGGCCAAGACCAGTAGTTTCCAGCGGTACCTGGAACGTCGAGGGCGTCCCGGAGCAACACGCGGACGAAGACCGGGCATTCGCCAAGCGCAAGGCGCGCGCGCCTCTCGGCGAGTCTGCCTGCCTGCCTGCCTGCCGCGAGGCGAGCTAGTCCCAAGCCTGGCCAGCGCTAGTACCTTCGCGCCGCCGTGTCCCCGAGCTCGCGAGGCAGGCAGGCAGGCAGGCAGGCGAGAGAGCAGGCGAGCTAGCGGCCGGGCGGCGGACTCGGCCCGGGGTAGGTGGTAGGTGGTCTGCGAGGCGAACGAAGCCCGGGAGGCCGCCGTTCTCGACGTTAGACTCGCGGTTCCGGACGCCTCTCGCGATTTACAAAGCCTCCCCACATAGCTAGAGTGACAACTTGGATGTGGGTCGGGTTTGAAGAAAAAATGTGTCACCTATTTTCGCGACCCCCCAGCAGCGTTTCGGCGGCAGTATCTCAGCGGCCGAGCGGCTTGACGAGTGCATCGAGACAACGTTGGAAAGGTCTCGTCCAGACCTTTCCGGCGGTACCTCGTTCATCCCGATCGGTGTTTGGGCGGCGTAGATACGGGCTGTCAAAGTTTCGCGCGGGCAGCGCTTCGCGAGGCAGGCAAAAGTACGGGGATTTCACGGTGTTTTCGCCTCGCCGATGAGGCGAGCCCGGGGAGAAATATGAACGCTCGGCATTCGCAAACCCGCAGTGCGATCAGCTCGAACTGGTTACCGCTGGAAAGGTCTCGACAAGCCGCGTGTACCAGTGTCTGTTTCATTCCGATCGGAGCACGGACGGCTGAGATACGGGCCGGCGGGCCGGTCTCGCCTGGGCAGCACGTCGAGTGGCAGGCAAAAGCACGGTGAGTTCACGGTGTCTTTTGCTCGCCGATGAGGCGAGCCCGGGGAGAACTTTGAAAGCTCGCCATTCGCTAACCCGCCGTCCGATCGAGTTGAACCAGATATCGATGGAAAGAACTCGACGAGCCCCGTCCATAGCTGTCGAGTTTGACCAGGCACGGGTCCGTCCGCCGGTCCAGGGCTCGAGCCCGTCCTGGCGGGAATAAACGGCCGTGCCGAGGCTCGGCTTCCCGGGTTAGACCGGCAAACGCGACTGCTTTGGACGCGTCTCGACGAGACCTTTCCAGCGGTACCTCGTTCGCCCTGATCCGAGCACGGACGGCTGAGATACGGGGGCAGTGGGTTTGGATTGAAGACAAATTGTGTCACCTATTTTCGCGACACCCCAGCGACATACTCCAGCGCTTCAGCGGCCGTATCTGAGCGATCGAGTCGAACCAGGTACCGTTGGAAAGGTCTCGGCGAGCCGCGTCCATAGCTGTCGGGTTTGACCAGGTACGGGTCCGACCGGCGGTCCAGGGCTCGAGCCCGTCCTGGCGGGACTAAGTGGCCGTTCCGAGGCTCGGCTTCCCGGGTTGGACTGGCAAACGCGACTGCTATGGACGCGTCTCGGCGAGACCTTTCCAGCGGTACCTCGTTCGCTCTGATCGGAGCACGGACGGCTGAGATACGGGGGCAGTGGGTTTGGATTGAAGACAAATTGTGTCACCTATTTTCGCGACACCCCAGCGACGTACTCCAGCGCTTCAGCGGCCGTATCTGAGCGATCGAGTCGAACCAGGTACCGTTGGAAAGGTCTCGGCGAGCAGCGTCCATAGCCGTCGAGTTTGACCAGGTTCGGGTCCGTCCGCCGGTCCAGGGCTCGAGCCCGGCCCTGCGGGACTTAGTGGCCGTGCCGAGGCTCGGCTTCCCGGGTTAGACCGGCAAACGCGACTGCTATGGACGCGTCTCGACGAGACCTTTCCAGCGGTACCTCGTTCGCCCTGATCGGAGCACGGACGGCTGAGATACGGGGGCAGTGGGTTTGGATTGAAGACAAATTGTGTCACCTATTTTCGCGACAACCCAGCGACGTACTCCAGCGCTTCAGCGGCCGTATCTGAGTGATTGAGTCGAAACAGGTACCGTTGGAAAGGTCTCGGCGAGCCGCGTCCATAGCCGTCGAGTTTGACCAGGTACGGGTCCGACCGCCGGTCCAGGGCTAGAGCCCGTCCTGGCGGGACTAAGTGGCCGTGCCGAGGCTCGGCTTTCGGGTTGGACTGGCAAACGCGACTGCTATGGACGCGTCTCGGCGAGACCTTTCCAGCGGTACCTCGTTCGCCCTGATCGGAGCACGGACGGCTGAGATACTGGGGCAGTGGGTTTGGATTGAAGACAAATTGTGTCACCTATTTTCGCGACGCCCCAGCGACGTACTCCAGCGCTTCAGCAGCCGTATCTGAGCGATCGAGTCGAACCAGGTACCGTTGGAAAGGTTTCGGCGAGCAGCGTCCATAGCTGTCGGGTTTGACCAGGTACGGGTCCGTCCGTAGGTCCAGGGCTCGAGCCCGGCCCGGCGGGACTAAGTGGCCGTGCCGAGGCTCGGCTTCCCGGGTTAGACCGGCAATGACTGCTATGGACGCGTCTCGGCGAGACCTTTCCAGCGGTACCTCGTTCGCCCTGATTGGAGCACGGACAGCTGAGATACGGGGGCCGTGAGTTTGGTTTAAAGAAACATTGTGTCACCTATTTTCGGAACCCACCAGCTACTTACTTCAGAGCTTCAGCGGCCGTATCTCAGCGGTCGAGTGGCTTGTTGAGTGCATCGAGACACCGTTGGAAATGTCTTTTCTAGACCTTTCCGGCTGTACCTCGGTTATCCCAATACGTGCACGGGCGACGGAGATACAGGCAGTCAAAATTTCGCCCGGGCTCGCCTAGGCAGCACGTCGAGAGGCAGGCAAAAGCTAGGCAATTTGACAGTGTTTTCGCTTCGCAGATGAGGCTAGCCCGGTGATAAATTTGAACGCGCGCTTTTGGCCAACCCGCAGTGCAATCGAGTGAAACCAGGTACCGTTGGAAAGGTCTCTACGAGCCGCGTCGAGCGGCGGCCGAGAGTACGGGGAAAAGACCGCAATTTTAATCTTGCCTCGTCGAGGCCAGCGGCCGGGTCCGGGGAAAACTTTGAACGGCCACAATACACGTGGTGTGGTCCGTGGCTCCCGGGTTCGAGCCCGGCCAGGCGGGACCAATAGCCCGTGCCGAAGCCGGGCTCCCCTTGTTGGACCTTGAAACGCGACGGCAACTTCACTAGGTGGCCCCTAAGTGCAATTTGATGTAATGTGATTTGTTTTTATGTAATCGAAATAGTATCTGTTAAATGGTTCACATTCTAGAATACGCACACTTTAAAATAAACTGTTTCCAAGTTGTAGACATTTGTGTTGTTTTATATACCCAAAGATGTAATGTTTTCCAATCGAAGATCCAAGGAGCGACATAAGAATCGTTGACTGTTTATTTCATCACCTAAAATACCAGTAACCACAGCACTTTGTGAGCTCATATATAAAAAATGAAAGGGGAGCCCCGGCACGGAGGCGTCCCCGGTGCCCGGCGCGCGCGCGCTAATGATCGCAGCGTGCACACACGGGTTGATTTGGGCCGCCGCGCGGAGCTCCCCACACAGGTACACGGTAGTTCACCCGTTCAATCTACCATAAAAAAACTACATCCGGCGCGCCAAAGTGGCGGGCCATCGTACCGGAAGTAGTGTTATCTCGATAACAAAAAGAGATATCTCAATTCTGTTTTCAGATTCCTTTTCAGAGTACCCTGAAACCTGGCGAGTAACTTTTTTCTAAAGAAAATCTCACAGAATGAACAAATGGATTAATATGTTGTTGTTTTTAGCCACCCAAAAATGGCCATTCGCCCACGTACGGACGAACGCACTTGGAAACACCAAAGTGTCGTACACCGTTCGACGCGGTTTTTTTTTCCCTAGGCGCCTGTCCAAGTTTTAATAGGATACCTCTTAAGACAAAATAGTTATTGCCAAAAAACATATCGCGCGGACTCTATAGAGAGCACATTTCTCTCGCCTGTATCGCCCCACGACCTCGTACGGGCGAACGAACAAGTATATGTCCATAATTCTTTTTGTGTTAAAACAGGTATAGAATAAACTAGATAATGAGGAAATTTCAAAAGCATTGCACAAAAACTAAAGGTACGAGACAAATTTCAAACCAGGACGCTTCTATAATTACATGTGAAACTCGGCCCGCATGGCACTTTTGGTCCCAGACAGGCGGACACACGTCGTTTATTGCATTGATTTTCACATGTCCGTCTAGGGCATGGTTATAACTCAAACAAATGGGTGTTTCCTCGGCTATATATCGGGTAATTTTGTCATAACATAATATCACCACAGGTAAAACGGCCCGTAAATTGACCCGAGAGCTTTGCGTGTTCATATATTCACTAGCAGATGCACCTGGCACTCCGCTGTTAATGGTCTTTGGTCAATATCTACCAAAAAAATCAACTTTCCGGCGCTGCAAGCTGGCTGGCGGCAAACCGGATGTCGATCCATCTTGAGAACCGAATCTGATATCACGATTCTGATTTCAGATTTGTGTTCGGCATGCCCTAAAAATCATACAATAGCAACTCTGTAAGCAGTCAAGGTATCGCGTTCGAGCAGGTACCCGTCCGTCCGCGGGTACCGGGCTCGAGCCCGGCCGCGAACTTGACGGCTATGGACGCAGCTCGCCGAGACCTTACAACGGTAGCTCGTTCGCCCCCATCTTAAATTACATTCGCAATAACGGGTTATAACATAGACATGAATGCGCGTGTTGATTTCATTAATTCCTTAAAAAATCATTGTTGCGAACAGGGTGTGGAAACTTCGGGTCAATGAAGGCAAATGTCCTGCCCGTGTTAACACGGTACAGAAATAATTCCAACTTGGTCCCCGGGTGTGCTGGGGATCGTCGGGCGAAGCACGATGGTGATTGTCAACAGGAGCAATTTGCTGGGAAAAAGACGTATTTAGACATAAGGATTGAGCACTAAACTGTTATTATTCCGAATACAGGTACGAAACCTTGCACACAGCTAGGTAAACGTGTCCCCCGTTACGTTGTGCTCGTGAAACTTCATCTCTAAAGCCCAAGTACCCGCACGGGAGGTGGGGTCGACGGCAGGATGGCGGCCGTGTGTCATACGGGTTATAACATAGTATGCGCGTGTTGGTTTCATTAATTCATTTAAAATTCATTATTGCGAACAGGGTGTGGAAACTTCGAGACAATGAAGGCCTATGTACTGCCCGTGTAACCATAGCAGAGAAATAATTTTAACTTAGCACGGGTGTGCTGGGTATCCTCTGTCCATGCATGCTGGTGAATGGCAACATAAGCAGTTTGCTGAAAGAAAGCCGTATTAAGACATAATGTTTGAGCACTAAAACGTTATTATTCCGTGTACACCTACAAAACCTTGCACACAGCTAGGTAGACGTGTCCCCAGTTAAGACTGTTCTCGAAAAACCGTATTTCTAAAGTGCATGTAGCCGAGAGGCGAGGTGGGGGGGGCGGCAGACGGCGGCGTTTATAACATTCAAATGAATGCGCATGCTACTGCCCGTATACTGGAATGCGACAGATTTAAATGCTCATATAAAGAAAGAGAGCCATTAACGTGTCCCCCAGCTAACAGTGCTTGGGCAAGCGTGTTCTAAGCGTTCCTGTGCCCGTGCGCGCCAGTCGCGCGCTGAAACGCTAATGACCACCGTGTTAATCTTATGTTTCGTATCACTGTAGATGTACGGTCGTGTCAATGAAGAGTAGCAAACGATAATGCCCAGGGCGTCCCTGAGTGAGCCGCCGGTCGTCGGCGATCACACGCCGCTGCATTCAACATATATGCACGTTTTGTCGCAATAAAATGAATAAGAACCTCAGTACGTAAATAGCTAACCGTCCAAACCGAATGTGAATCTGGTCGCCCTTATATACACTTCGCCTCATACATGGCGCAGGCACACCATTTGTTTTGAAATGTAAAAATGACACTGTTCTCGTAGCGTTTTGACAAATAACTGGAAAATGAGATAAACCCTGAACCAAAATAATCAAAGGGAGGTAATAAGTCGCCGAGACGGAGGCTGGGGGGTGGGGGGTGGGTGGGGGTGTGGCTGGATAAATTATGAACGACCGTTCCTCAGCAGCCAGTGGGCCGATCCGGGCGATTGAAGTACTGTTGGATAGGGCTCGACGATACCTTAACGAACCGACCGCGCTAGCCCCGTAGCTTGGACTGTCCCGGGGTCTGGGCTCGAAGGGCGTTCTGAAGTTTAGCGTCTTATGTTTACAATGCACGACAAAATCATGTTATCTCTCGGTGTTGTACCAACCATTCACCGTGTACAATGTTACTGAGAAAAAATAACAACACGTAATTATTGAGCACCAGGATGTCAGTGCTGGCGCAAGGGCCTGTCGGTCTAGATTTTCACGCCTCTGAGGCGGACACGCGAGGTGCGAACGACCCTTCCCCACACAGGCCACTGCCTGCCAATAAGGTGTCATTTAGCACCTCGCTCGGTGTGGGTACAATGGGCCCCTACTGGCATGTGCCACTGTTCATGAGCAATGCCAGTCAATTTAGGGCGTTCGTATATAATCGGACACTGCCGCTGAGACAGCCACAGTTTATCTTGACTATTCACACACTGAACTTGTTCATATCACAAACAATGCCAGGACATAGAAACATGAAGAGATGCCCACTCTGCACGAGCATCGTGCAGCGTCTAAGGGCACATGTAAGAAGTCAACACGGTTACAGGCTAACCGAGCTGCAGGTGAAGATCGTCGCCAACATCGGCAACATCCAAGGGCGCACGGCTTACCGGGGCCGCCTGTACAGGATATGCCCGGTGGACGGCTGCGGAGCCGTGACACGGTTCATTACCGCTCACCTTCGGAGGCAGCACGCGCTCGACACTGATGATATACGCCGGCTCCATGCGCAGCCGGTCGGCAGGTACGAGATGCCAGACATGGAGATGGTCCAGGACGGGCGACCAATGCCCGCAGAGGTGGCCGACCGATCCGAGGACCAGCACGATGAGCTGACCGTTGCGACTACAGACGGCCGCCCTAGAGACAGTACTGACAAGCCAGTCATTGGAGCGGAAGGGGACGCCGCAACCTCAGGATCCAGCCCGGACCGCGATGAGCAAGGCGCGACACCCGGCCGTCCTCGTGTGCAGCTGGGCGCGGACGCACTTGAGTTCCGCCGGCACCTCCAGCGTCGCGCCGGGGGGCAGCGGACAGCCGATATAGCCGAACAGTACGCACGGACTACGCAGAAGTTCCTCGACTACTGTGGGTAGGGCATCCCCGGTGAGGTCGCGCTGAGCCGGCACAACGTTGAGGACTATCTTGATCACTGCGAAAGTGAGGGGCTAGCGCCGGGAACGCTCACGAGCCGGCTGACCATACTACTATTGTTCGCCAGCTGCCTCCACTACCTGGGTCGCCTGACCGCCGAGCGCCTCGCCGCGATCAACGCCTCGCTCGAGGGTACCAAGCGATCGCTCAACAAGCAGAAGGTCAGACGTAGGCTGACACTAGCCGCAAAGGACAGAGAACAAGGTCGTGGCTCCCGGAAACCTGAGTGTGTTCTACGAACACAGCACGAACACGGCGACAATAGACCGCGCGGTGCTTCGACGGAGTCGGGCCGGCCAATGTAAACCGCGCCCGAAGATACATTATGTCAAACTTCCTACTCGCCTCTGGGGCGCGAAGCGGCGTCTTGGAGGGTTTGACGATCGAGGAGATAGAGGCGGCCAGACGGGAGGTGGCCGTGGACGGCACCGTCTACTACGTGATTGCCGTCGCTAACCACAAGACGGCCAATCTGGGGAGTTTTCTTATACCGGCACTTGAGCGGTGGCACCTGGCAGCACTGGCACTGTGTCGTTACGTCCGTGAGAGTACACCCACGGCCACCCACCCCTTCGTGTCGAGCACCGGACGGCCATTTCCTAGCAGTAGGGTGGGGTACGAGTTACGAGAAGCGTGGCGCGAGACTGGCTGCCAGGCTGCGTACGGGGATTTCAGCAGTACGAAAAATAGGAAACGCTTCGCCACCCTAATGGCAGACTTCCGGCCGGACATGCGGGATGCGGTCGCGCGCCAGCTCAGGCATAGCAGCGAAACGGAGAGGCGTTATTACGACCTCGGTTCCGGGCCCTCACAGGCAGTGAACACAGTGAACGTAGCGAGGAACGTGGAGCGGGCGTGTGAGCTCCAGCAGCTTCACTAGGTGGCGCCTTAGTGCAATTTGATGTTATTTGATTTGTTTATATGTAATCGGAACAGTATCTGTTAAATGGTTCACTTTCTGGAACACGCACACTTTGAAATAAACTATTTCCTAGTTGTAGACATTGTGTTCTTTTATATACCCAAAGATGTGATGTTTTCCAATCGATTAACAAGATCGAAGGAGCGACTTAAGAATCGTTGACTGTTTATTTCATCACCTAAAATACCAGTAACCACAGACCTATTTGGAGATATGGTAGATATATTTGGTGAAATTCTGGGTTAAATTTTTGGATTTTAGTATCGCCCGATACTTTGATACGTTGTGTAAGTTTGTGCGCTGAAAAAGAATCTGAAAACCGTTTTCTCGATATCTCAAATATTAACAAAGTAATTCAGGTTTAAAGTATATTAAAGGGACTCTGCCAAAATTTTGGGATTCAATATTCGGACTACAATACCGACTTTTGATATGATTTCTAGAGTAAATCAGTGCCCTGAGTACGAATCTGAAAACCGTTTTTCGATATCTAAATTATTCAAAAAGTTATAAAGGTTAAAAGCATTTTTAAAGGGGCTCGGTCACATTATCGGGGTAAAAATAAATTTCTACTAAAATACCGACTATAATATATGAATTATGGGGTAAATTAGTGCTCTAAATACAAATCTGAGGTCCTTTTTGCCGTATCTTAAATAAAAATAAAAATAATAATGTTCAGAGCGAAAAGGCACAGCTTTTCTGCCACCCCGGACCCCAGCGGTTCGGGTAGAAGGAATACAGATATCGAAAAAACGGATTTCGGATTTCAATTCTGCGTGAAAACTTACCACTAAACACTCACCAGCCTTAACTCCTTTACCTCTTGTTCATTTTTATTTTCATTTTTACTGTATAATTCTCCGCTGTAAAAAATTGGGAGATCAATTCTTGGACTTCAATATCGTTTGGCCGCCGCGCGGAGCTCCCCACACAGGTACACGGTAGTTCATCCGTTCAATCTACCATAAAAAACTACATCCGGCGCGCCAAAGTGGCGGGCCATCGTACCGGAAGAAGTGTTATCTCGATAACAAAAAGAGATATCTCAATTCTGTTTCGTATCACTGTAGATGTACGCTCGTGATCAATGAAGAGTAGCAAACAATAATGCCCAGGGCGTCCCTGAGTGAGCCGCCAGTCGTCGGCGATCACACGCCGCTGCATTCAACATATATGCACGTTTTGTCGCAATAAAATGAATAAGAACCTCAGTACGTAAATAGCTAACCGTCTAAACCGCATGTGTATCTGGTCGCCCTTATATACACTTCGACCCCTACATGGCGCAGGCAAACATTTGTTTCGAAATACAAAGATAGACCAAGAGCCCGTGCCGAAGCCGGGCTCCCTTTGTTGGACCTGGAAACGCGACGGCAACTTCACTAGGTGGCCCCTAAGTGCAATTTGATATAATGTGATTTGTTTTTATGTAATCGAAATAGTATCTGTTAAATGGTTCACATTCTAGAATACGCACACTTTAAAATAAACTGTTTCCAAGTTGTAGACATTTGTGTTGTTTTCATATACCCAAAGATGTAATGTTTTCCAATCGAAGATCGAAGGAGCGACATAAGAAATCGTTGACTGTTTATTTCATCACCTAAAATACCAGTAACCACAGCCCTAACCCTAACCCAATCTCGAAGATATCTCAGCATCCCTACACGTGATCAGGCTGGGACCAATTTTTCCATGTAGGGGACGCTAAACCCTTCAAGATGCACCCCTTGGGGTGTGCGGGATGATAGTTTTTGACTGGTTTCAACAGCGTCAAAGTACGCGCAAATTCGCGACATTTCGTACACAAAACGCGCTCCCATATAGCTACTAAGGGGGAGCTAATCTCGAAGGTATCTTCGGAACCAAGAGTGATAGGAGCTTGGTTCTGGTATTGAAATTTACGTCTCACCATACCCTACGTCACGCGCACGTCGGTGCATTGCTGGCGTTATTACGTGACCGTTTCCATTCGCCTATAACGTTATTTTATACACTAAAATGCAGCACAAAATGCCGTAAAATGGGGTTGGCAATCTCGAAGATATCTCAGCATCCCTACACGTGATCAGGCTGGGACCAATTTTTCCATGTAGGGGACGCTAAACCCTTCAAGATGCACCCCTTGGGGTGTGCGGGATGATAGTTTTTGACTGGTTTCAACAGCGTCAAAGTACGCGCAAATTCTCGACATTTCGTACACAAAACGCGCTCCCATATAGCTACTAAGGGGGAGCTAATCTCGAAGGTATCTTCGGAACCAAGAGTGATAGGAGCTTGGTTCTGGTATTGAAATTTACGTCTCACCATACCCTATGTCACGCGCACGTCGGTGCATCGCAGGCGTTATTACGTGACCGTTTCCATTCGCCTATAACGTTATTTTATACACTAAAATGCAGCACAAAATGCCGTAAAATGGGGTTGGCAATCTCGAAGATATCTCAGCATCCCTACACGTGATCAGGCTGGGACCAATTTTTCCATGTAGGGGACGCTAAACCCTTCAAGATGCACCCCTTGGGGTGTGCGGGATGATAGTTTTTGACTGGTTTCAACAGCGTCAAAGTACGCGCAAATTCGCGACATTTCGTACACAAAACGCGCTCCCATATAGCTACTAAGGGGGAGCTAATCTCGAAGGTATCTTCGGAACCAAGAGTGATAGGAGCTTGGTTCTGGTATTGAAATTTACGTCTCACCATACCCTACGTCACGCGCACGTCGGTGCATCGCTGGCGTTATTACGTGACCGTTTCCATTCGCCTATAACGTTATTTTATACACTAAAATGCAGCACAAAATGCCGTAAAATGGGGTTGGCAATCTCGAAGATATCTCAGCATCCCTACACGTGATCAGGCTGGGACCAATTTTTCCATGTAGGGGACGCTCAACCCTTCAAGATGCACCCCTTGGGGTGTGCGGGATGATAGTTTTTGACTGGTTTCAACAGCGTCAAAGTACGCGCAAATTCGCGACATTTCGTACACAAAACGCGCTCCCATATAGCTACTAAGGGGGAGCTAATCTCGAAGGTATCTTCGGAACCAAGAGTGATAGTAGCTTGGTTCTGGTATTGAAATTTACGTCTCACCATACCCTACTGTCACGCGCACGTCGGTGCATCGAATGGCGTTATTACGTGACCGTTTCCATTCGCCTATAACGTTATTTTATACACTAAAATGCAGCACAAAATGCCGTAAAATGGGGTTGGCAATCTCGAAGATATCTCAGCATCCCTACACGTGATCAGGCTGGGACCAATTTTTCCATGTAGGGGACGCTAAACCCTTCAAGATGCACCCCTTGGGGTGTGCAGGATGATAGTTTTTGACTGGTTTCAACAGCGTCAAAGTACGCGCAAATTCGCGACATTTCGTACACAAAACGCGCTCCCATATAGCTACTAAGGGGGAGCTAATCTCGAAGGTATCTTCGGAACCAAGAGTGATAGGAGCTTGGTTCTGGTATTGAAATTTACGTCTCACCATACCCTACGTCACGCGCACGTCGGTGCATCGCTGGCGTTATTACGTGACCGTTTTCCATTCGCCTATAACGTTATTTTATACACTAAAATGCAGCACAAAATGCCGTAAAATGGGGTTGGCAATCTCGAAGATATCTCAGCATCCCTACACGTGATCAGGCTGGGACCAATTTTTCCATGTAGGGGACGCTAAACCCTTCAAGATGCACTCCTTGGGGTGTGCGGGATGATAGTTTTTGACTGGTTTCAACAGCGTCAAAGTACGCGCAAATTCGCGACATTTCGTACACAAAACGCGCTCCCATATAGCTACTAAGGGGGAGCTAATCTCGAAGGTATCTTCGGAACCAAGAGTGATAGGAGCTTGGTTCTGGTATTGAAATTTACGTCTCACCATACCCTACGTCACGCGCACGTCGGTGCATCGCTGGCGTTATTACGTGACCGTTTCCATTCGCCTATAACGTTATTTTATACACTAAAATGCAGCACAAAATGCCGTAAAATGGGGTTGGCAATCTCGAAGATATCTCAGCATCCCTACACGTGATCAGGCTGGGACCAATTTTTCCATGTAGGGGACGCTAAACCCTTCAAGATGCACCCCTTGGGGTGTGCGGGATGATAGTTTTTGACTGGTTTCAACAGCGTCAAAGTACGCGCAAATTCGCGACATTTCGTACACAAAACGCGCTCCCATATAGCTACTAAGGGGGAGCTAATCTCGAAGGTATCTTCGGAACCAAGAGTGATAGGAGCTTGGTTCTGGTATTGAAATTTACGTCTCACCATACCCTACGGTCACGCGCACGTCGGTGCATCGCTGGCGTTATTACGTGACCGTTTCCATTCGCCTATAACGTTATTTTATACACTAAAATGCAGCACAAAATGCCGTAAAATGGGGTTGGCAATCTCGAAGATATCTCAGCATCCCTACACGTGATCAGGCTGGGACCAATTTTTCCATGTAGGGGACGCTAAACCCTTCAAGATGCACCCCTTGGGTTGTGCGGGATGATAGTTTTTGACTGGTTTCAACAGCGTCAAAGTACGCGCAAATTCGCGACATTTCGTACACAAAACGCGCTCCCATATAGCTACTAAGGGGGAGCTAATCTCGAAGGTATCTTCGGAACCAAGAGTGATAGGAGCTTGGTTCTGGTATTGAAATTTACGTCTCACCATACCCTACGTCACGCGCACGTCGGTGCATCGCTGGCGTTATTACGTGACCGTTTCCATTCGCCTATAACGTTATTTTATACACTAAAATGCAGCACAAAATGCCGTTAAAATGGGGTTGGCAATCTCGAAGATATCTCAGCATCCCTACACGTGATCAGGCTGGGACCAATTTTTCCATGTAGGGGACGCTAAACCCTTCAAGATGCACCCCTTGGGGTGTGCGGGATGATAGTTTTTGACTGGTTTCAACAGCGTCAAAGTACGCGCAAATTCGCGACATTTCGTACACAAAACGCGCTCCCATATAGCTACTAAGGGGGAGCTAATCTCGAAGGTATCTTCGGAACCAAGAGTGATAGGAGCTTGGTTCTGGTATTGAAATTTACGTCTCACCATACCCTACGTCACGCGCACGTCGGTGCATCGCTGGCGTTATTACGTGACCGTTTCCATTCGCCTATAACGTTATTTTATACACTAAAATGCAGCACAAAATGCCGTAAAATGGGGTTGGCAATCTCGAAGATATCTCAGCATCCCTACACGTGATCAGGCTGGGACCAATTTTTCCATGTAGGGGACGCTAAACCCTTCAAGATGCACCCCTTGGGGTGTGCGGGATGATAGTTTTTGACTGGTTTCAACAGCGTCAAAGTACGCGCAAATTCGCGACATTTCGTACACAAAACGCGCTCCCATATAGCTACTAAGGGGGAGCTAATCTCGAAGGTATCTTCGGAACCAAGAGTGATAGGAGCTTGGTTCTGGTATTGAAATTTACGTCTCACCATACCCTACGTCACGCGCACGTCGGTGCATCGCTGGCGTTATTACGTGACCGTTTCCATTCGCCTATAACGTTATTTTATACACTAAAATGCAGCACAAAATGCCTGTAAAATGGGGTTGGCAATCTCGAAGATATCTCAGCATCCCTACACGTGATCAGGCTGGGACCAATTTTTCCATGTAGGGGACGCTAAACCCTTCAAGATGCACCCCTTGGGGTGTGCGGGATGATAGTTTTTGACTGGTTTCAACAGCGTCAAAGTACGCGCAAATTCGCGACATTTCGTACACAAAACGCGCTCCCATATAGCTACTAAGGGGGAGCTAATCTCGAAGGTATCTTCGGAACCAAGAGTGATAGGAGCTTGGTTCTGGTATTGAAATTTACGTCTCACCATACCCTACGTCACGCGCACGTCGGTGCATCGCTGGCGTTATTACGTGACCGTTTCCATTCGCCTATAACGTTATTTTATACACTAAAATGCAGCACAAAATGCTGTAAAATGGGGTTGGCAATCTCGAAGATATCTCAGCATCCCTACACGTGATCAGGCTGGGACCAATTTTTCCATGTAGGGGACGCTAAACCCTTCAAGATGCACCCCTTGGGGTGTGCGGGATGATAGTTTTTGACTGGTTTCAACAGCGTCAAAGTACGCGCAAATTCGCGACATTTCGTACACAAAACGCGCTCCCATATAGCTACTAAGGGGGAGCTAATCTCGAAGGTATCTTCGGAACCAAGAGTGATAGGAGCTTGGTTCTGGTATTGAAATTTACGTCTCACCATACCCTACGTCACGCGCACGTCGGTGCATCGCTGGCGTTATTACGTGACCGTTTCCATTCGCCTATAACGTTATTTTATACACTAAAATGCAGCACAAAATGCCGTAAAATGGGGTTGGCAATCTCGAAGATATCTCAGCATCCCTACACGTGATCAGGCTGGGACCAATTTTTCCATGTAGGGGACGCTAAACCCTTCAAGATGCTCCCCTTGGGGTGTGCGGGATGATAGTTTTTGACTGGTTTCAACAGCGTCAAAGTACGCGCAAATTCGCGACATTTCGTACACAAAACGCGCTCCCATATAGCTACTAAGGGGGAGCTAATCTCGAAGGTATCTTCGGAACCAAGAGTGATAGGAGCTTGGTTCTGTTATTGAAATTTACGTCTCACCATACCCTACGTCACGCGCACGTCGGTGCATCGCTGGCGTTATTACGTGACCGTTTCCATTCGCCTATAACGTTATTTTATACACTAAAATGCAGCACAAAATGCCGTAAAATGGGGTTGGCAATCTCGAAGATATCTCAGCATCCCTACACGTGATCAGGCTGGGACCAATTTTTCCATGTAGGGGACGCTAAACCCTTCAAGATGCACCCCTTGGGGTGTGCGGGATGATAGTTTTTGACTGGTTTCAACAGCGTCAAAGTACGCGCAAATTCGCGACATTTCGTACACAAAACGCGCTCCCCCTTAGTAGCTATATGGGAGCGCGTTTTGTGTACGAAATGTCGCGAATTTGCGCGTACTTTGACGCTGTTGAAACCAGTCAAAAACTATCATCCCGCACACCCCAAGGGGTGCATCTAGAAGGGTTTAGCGTCCCCTACATGGAAAAATTGGTCCCAGCCTGATCACGTGTAGGGATGCTGAGACATCTTCGAGATTGCCAACCCCATTTTTACGGCATTTTGTGCTGCATTTTAGTGTATAAAATAACGTTATAGGCGAATGAAAACGGTCAGCGTAATAACGCCAGCGATGCACCGACGTGCGCGTGACGTAGGGTATGGTGAGACGTAAATTTCAATACCAGAACCAAGCTCCTATCACTCTTGGTTCCGAAGATACCTTCGAGATTAGCTCCCCCTTAGTAGCTATATGGGAGCGCGTTTTGTGTACGAAATGTCGCGAATTTGCGCGTACTTTGACGCTGTTGAAACCAGTCAAAAACTATCATCCTGCACACCCCAAGGGGTGCATCTTGAAGGGTTTAGCGTCCCCTACATGGAAAAATTGGTCCCAGCCTGATCACGTGTAGGGATGCTGAGATATCTTCGAGATTGCCAACCCCATTTTACGGCATTTTGTGCTGCATTTTAGTGTATAAAATAACGTTATAGGCGAATGGAAACGGTCACGTAATAACGACCAGCGATGCACCGACGTGCGCGTGACGTAGGGTATGGTGAGACGTAAATTTCAATACCAGAACCAAGCTCCTATCACTCTTGGTTCCGAAGATACCTTCGAGATTAGCTCCCCCTTAGTAGCTATATGGGAGCGCGTTTTGTGTACGAAATGTCGCGAATTTGCGCGTACTTTGACGCTGTTGAAACCAGTCAAAAACTATCATCCCGCACACCCCAAGGGGTGCATCTTGAAGGGTTTAGCGTCCCCTACATGGAAAAATTGGTCCCAGCCTGATCACGTGTAGGGATGCTGAGATATCTTCGAGATTGCCAACCCCATTTTAACGGCATTTTGTGCTGCATTTTAGTGTATAAAATAACGTTATAGGCGAATGGAAACGGTCACGTAATAACGCCAGCGATGCACCGACGTGCGCGTGACGTAGGGTATGGTGAGACGTAAATTTCAATACCAGAACCAAGCTCCTATCACTCTTGGTTCCGAAGATACCTTCGAGATTAGCTCCCCCTTAGTAGCTATATGGGAGCGCGTTTTGTGTACGAAATGTCGCGAATTTGCGCATACTTTGACGCTGTTGAAACCAGTCAAAAACTATCATCCCGCACACCCCAAGGAGTGCATCTAGAAGGGTTATAGCGTCCCCTACATGGAAAAATTGGTCCCAGCCTGATCACGTGTAGGGATGCTGAGATATCTTCGAGATTGCCAACCCCATTTTACGGCATTTTGTGCTGCATTTTAGTGTATAAAATAACGTTATAGGCGAATGGAAACGGTCACTTTATAACGACCAGCGATGCACCGACGTGCGCGTGACGTAGGGTATGGTGAGACGTAAATTTCAATACCAGAACCAAGCTCCTATCACTCTTGGTTCCGAAGATACCTTCGAGATTAGCTCCCCCTTAGTAGCTATATGGGAGCGCGTTTTGTGTACGAAATGTCGCGAATTTGCGCGTACTTTGACGCTGTTGAAACCAGTCAAAAACTATCATCCCGCACACCCCAAGGGGTGCATCTTGAAGGGTTTAGCGTCCCCTACATGGAAAAATTAGTACCCAGCCTGATCACGTGTAGGGATGCTGAGATATCTTCGAGATTGCCAACCCCATTTTACGGCATTTTGTGCTGCATTTTAGTGTATAAAATAACGTTATAGGCGAATGGAAACGGTCACGTAATAAAGCCAGCGATGCACCGACGTGCGCGTGACGTAGGGTATGGTGAGACGTAAATTTCAATACCAGAACCAAGCTCCTATCACTCTTGGTTCCGAAGATACCTTCGAGATTAGCTCCCCCTTAGTAGCTATATGGGAGCGCGTTTTGTGTACGAAATGTCGCGAATTTGCGCATACTTTGACGCTGTTGAAACCAGTCAAAAATCTATCATCCCGCACACCCCAAGGAGTGCATCTTAGAAGGGTTTAGCGTCCCCTACATGGAAAAATTGGTCCCAGCCTGATCACGTGTAGGGATGCTGAGATATCTTCGAGATTGCCAACCCCATTTTACGGCATTTTGTGCTGCATTTTAGTGTATAAAATAACGTTATAGGCGAATGGAAACGGTCACGTTATAACGCCAGCGATGCACCGACGTGCGCGTGACGTAGGGTATGGTGAGACGTAAATTTCAATACCAGAACCAAGCTCCTATCACTCTTGGTTCCGAAGATACCTTCGAGATTAGCTCCCCCTTAGTAGCTATATGGGAGCGCGTTTTGTGTACGAAATGTCGCGAATTTGCGCGTACTTTGACGCTGTTGAAACCAGTCAAAAACTATCATCCCGCACACCCCAAGGGGTGCATCTTGAAGGGTTTAGCGTCCCCTACATGGAAAAATTGGTCCCAGCCTGATCACGTGTAGGGATGCTGAGATATCTTCGAGATTGCCAACCCCATTTTACGGCATTTTGTGCTGCATTTTAGTGTATAAAATAACGTTATAGGCGAATGGAAACGGTCACGTAATAACGCCAGCGATGCACCGACGTGCGCGTGACGTAGGGTATGGTGAGACGTAAATTTCAATACCAGAACCAAGCTCCTATCACTCTTGGTTCCGAAGATACCTTCGAGATTAGCTCCCCCTTAGTAGCTATATGGGAGCGCGTTTTGTGTACGAAATGTCGCGAATTTGCGCGTACTTTGACGCTGTTGAAACCAGTCAAAAACTATCATCCCGCACACCCCAATGGGTGCATCTTGAAGGGTTTAGCGTCCCCTACATGGAAAAATTGGTCCCAGCCTGATCACGTGTAGGGATGCTGAGATATCTTCGAGATTGCCAACCCCATTTTACGGCATTTTGTGCTACATTTTAGTGTATAAAATAACGTTATAGGCGAATGGAAACGGTCACGTAATAACGCCAGCGATGCACCGACGTGCGCGTGACGTAGGGTATGGTGAGACGTAAATTTCAATACCAGAACCAAGCTCCTATCACTCTTGGTTCCGAAGATACCTTCGAGATTAGCTCCCCCTTAGTAGCTATATGGGAGCGCGTTTTGTGTACGAAATGTCGCGAATTTGCGCGTACTTTGACGCTGTTGAAACCAGTCAAAAACTATCATCCCGCACACCCCAAGGGGTGCATCTTGAAGGGTTTAGCGTCCCCTACATGGAAAAATTGGTCCCAGCCTGATCACGTGTAGGGATGCTGAGATATCTTCGAGATTGCCAACCCCATTTTACGGCATTTTGTGCTGCATTTTAGTGTATAAAATAACGTTATAGGCGAATGGAAACGGTCACGTAATAACGACCAGCGATGCACCGACGTGCGCGTGACGTAGGGTATGGTGAGACGTAAATTTCAATACCAGAACCAAGCTCCTATCACTCTTGGTTCCGAAGATACCTTCGAGATTAGCTCCCCCTTAGTAGCTATATGGGAGCGCGTTTTGTGTACGAAATGTCGCGAATTTGCGCGTACTTTGACGCTGTTGAAACCAGTCAAAAACTATCATCCCGCACACCCCAAGGGGTGCATCTTGAAGGGTTTAGCGTCCCCTACATGGAAAAATTGGTCCCAGCCTGATCACGTGTAGGGATGCTGAGATATCTTCGAGATTGCCAACCCCATTTTACGGCATTTTGTGCTGCATTTTAGTGTATAAAATAACGTTATAGGCGAATGGAAACGGTCACGTAATAACGCCAGCGATGCACCGACGTGCGCGTGACGTAGGGTATGGTGAGACGTAAATTTCAATACCAGAACCAAGCTCCTATCACTCTTGGTTCCGAAGATACCTTCGAGATTAGCTCCCCCTTAGTAGCTATATGGGAGCGCGTTTTGTGTACGAAATGTCGCGAATTTGCGCGTACTTTGACGCTGTTGAAACCAGTCAAAAACTATCATCCCGCACACCCCAAGGGGTGCATCTTACAAGGGTTTAGCGTCCCCTACATGGAAAAATTGGTCCCAGCCTGATCACGTGTAGGGATGCTGAGATATCTTCGAGATTGCCAACCCCATTTTACGGCATTTTGTGCTGCATTTTAGTGTATAAAATAACGTTATAGGCGAATGGAAACGGTCACGTAATAACGCCAGCGATGCACCGACGTGCGCGTGACGTAGGGTATGGTGAGACGTAAATTTCAATACCAGAACCAAGCTCCTATCACTCTTGGTTCCGAAGATACCTTCGAGATTAGCTCCCCCTTAGTAGCTATATGGGAGCGCGTTTTGTGTACGAAATGTCGCGAATTTGCGCGTACTTTGACGCTGTTGAAACCAGTCAAAAACTATCATCCCGCACACCCCAAGGGGTGCATCTTGAAGGGTTTAGCGTCCCCTACATGGAAAAATTGGTCCCAGCCTGATCACGTGTAGGGATGCTGAGATATCTTCGAGATTGCCAACCCCATTTTACGGCATTTTGTGCTGCATTTTAGTGTATAAAATAACGTTATAGGCGAATGGAAACGGTCACGTAATAACGCCAGCGATGCACCGACGTGCGCGTGACGTAGGGTATGGTGAGACGTAAATTTCAATACCAGAACCAAGCTCCTATCACTCTTGGTTCCGAAGATACCTTCGAGATTAGCTCCCCCTTAGTAGCTATATGGGAGCGCGTTTTGTGTACGAAATGTCGCGAATTTGCGCGTACTTTGACGCTGTTGAAACCAGTCAAAAACTATCATCCCGCACACCCCAAGGGGTGCATCTTGAAGGGTTTAGCGTCCCCTACATGGAAAAATTGGTCCCAGCCTGATCACGTGTAGGGATGCTGAGATATCTTCGAGATTGCCAACCCCATTTTACGGCATTTTGTGCTGCATTTTAGTGTATAAAATAACGTTATAGGCGAATGGAAACGGTCACGTAATAACGCCAGCGATGCACCGACGTGCGCGTGACGTAGGGTATGGTGAGACGTAAATTTCAATACCAGAACCAAGCTCCTATCACTCTTGGTTCCGAAGATACCTTCGAGATTAGCTCCCCCTTAGTAGCTATATGGGAGCGCGTTTTGTGTACGAAATGTCGCGAATTTGCGCGTACTTTGACGCTGTTGAAACCAGTCAAAAACTATCATCCCGCACACCCCAAGGGGTGCATCTTGAAGGGTTTAGCGTCCCCTACATGGAAAAATTGGTCCCAGCCTGATCACGTGTAGGGATGCTGAGATATCTTCGAGATTGCCAACCCCATTTTACGGCATTTTGTGCTGCATTTTAGTGTATAAAATAACGTTATAGGCGAATGGAAACGGTCACGTAATAACGCCAGCGATGCACCGACGTGCGCGTGACGTAGGGTATGGTGAGACGTAAATTTCAATACCAGAACCAAGCTCCTATCACTCTTGGTTCCAAAGATACCTTCGAGATTAGCTCCCCCTTAGTAGCTATATGGGAGCGCGTTTTGTGTACGAAATGTCGCGAATTTGCGCGTACTTTGACGCTGTTGAAACCAGTCAAAACTATCATCCCGCACACCCCAAGGGGTGCATCTTGAAGGGTTTAGCGTCCCCTACATGGAAAAATTGGTCCCAGCCTGATCACGTGTAGGGATGCTGAGATATCTTCGAGATTGCCAACCCCATTTTACGGCATTTTGTGCTGCATTTTAGTGTATAAAATAACGTTATAGGCGAATGGAAACGTCACGTAATAACGCCAGCAATGCACCGACGTGCGCGTGACGTAAAGGGTATGGTGAGACGTAATTTCAATACCAGAACCAGCTCCTATCACTCTTGTTCCGAGATACCTTCGAGATTAGCTCCCCCTTAGTAGCTATATGGGAGCGCGTTTTGTGTACGAAATGTCGCGAATTTGCGCGTATTTTGACGCTGTTGAAACCGCCAAAACTATCATCCCGCACACCCCAAGGGGTGCATCTTGAAGGGTTTAGCGTCCCCTACATTGAAAAATTGGTCCCAGCCTGATCACGTGTAGGGATGCTAGATATCTTCGAGATTGCCGACCCCATTTTACGGCATTTGTGCTGCATTTTAGTGTATAAAATAACGTTATAGGCGAATGGAAACGACGTAATAACGACAGCGATGCACCGACGTGCGCGTGACGTAGGGTATGGTGAGACGTAAATTTCAATACCAGAACCAAGCTCCTATCACTCTTGTTCCGAAGATACCTTCGAGATTAGCTCCCCCTTAGTAGCTATATGGGAGCGCGTTTTGTGTACGAAATGTCGCGATTTGCGCGTACTTTGACGCTGTTGAAACCAGTCAAAAACTATCATCCCGCACACCCCAAGGGGTGCATCTTGAAGGGTTTAGCGTCCCCTACATGGAAAATTGGTCCCAGCCTGATCACGTGTAGGGATGCTAAGATATCTTCGAGATTGCCGACCCCATTTTTACGGCATTTTGTGCTGCATTTTAGTGTATAAAATAACGTTATAGGCGAATGGAAACGGTCACGTAATAACGACAGCGATGCACCGACGTGCGCGTGACGTAGGGTTGGTGAGACGTAAATTTCAATACCAGAACCAAGCTCCTATCACTCTGGTTCCGAAGATACCTTCGAGATTAGCTCCCCCTTAGTAGCTATATGGGAGCGCGTTTTGTGTACGAAATGTCGCGAATTTGCGCGTACTTTGACGCTGTTGAAACCAGTCAAAAACTATCATCCCGCACACCCCAAGGGGTGCATCTTGAAGGGTTTAGCGTCCCCTACATGGAAAAATTGGTCCCAGCCTGATCACGTGTAGGGATGCTGAGATATCTTCGAGATTGCCGACCCCATTTTACGGCATTTTGTGCTGCATTTTAGTGTATAAATAACGTTATAGGCGAATGGAAACGGTCACGTAATAACGACAGCGATGCACCGACGTGCGCGTGACGTAGGGTATGGTGAGACGTAAATTTCAATACCAGAACCAAGCTCCTATCACTCTTGGTTCCGAAGATACCTTCGAGATTAGCTCCCCCTTAGTAGCTATATGGGAGCGCGTTTTGTGTACGAAATGTCGCGAATTTGCGCGTACTTTGACGCTGTTGAAACCAGTCAAAAACTATCATCCCGCACACCCCAAGGGGTGCATCTTGAAGGTTTTAGCGTCCCCTACATGGAAAAATTGGTCCCAGCCTGATCACGTGTAGGGATGCTAAGATATCTTCGAGATTGCCACCCCATTTTACGGCATTTTGTGCTGCATTTTAGTGTATAAATAACGTTATAGGCGAATGGAAACGGTCCACGTAATAACGACAGCGATGCACCGACGTGCGCGTGACGTAGGGTATGGTGAGACGTAAATTTCAATACCAGAACCAAGCTCCTATCACTCTTGGTTCCGAAGATACCTTCGAGATTAGCTCCCCCTTAGTAGCTATATGGGAGCGCGTTTTGTGTACGAAATGTCGCGAATTTGCGCGTACTTTGACGCTGTTGAAACCAGTCAAAAACTATCATCCCGCACACCCCAAGGGGTGCATCTTGAAGGGTTTAGCGTCCCCTACATGGAAAAATTGGTCCCAGCCTGATCACGTGTAGGGATGCTAAGATATCTTCGAGATTGCCGACCCCATTTTACGGCATTTTGTGCTGCATTTTAGTGTATAAAATAACGTTATAGGCGAATGGAAAACGGTCACGTAATAACGACAGCGATGCACCGACGTGCGCGTGACGTAGGGTATGGTGAGACGTAAATTTCAATACCAGAACCAGCTCCTATCACTCTTTTCCGAAGATACCTTCGAGATTAGCTCCCCCTTAGTAGCTATATGGGAGCGCGTTTTGTGTACGAAATGTCGCGAATTTGCGCGTACTTTGACGCTGTTGAAACCGTCAAAAACTATCATCCCGCACACCCCAAGGGGTGCATCTTGAAGGGTTTAGCGTCCCCTACATGGAAAAATTGGTCCCAGCCTGATCACGTGTAGGGATGCTAAGATATCTTCGAGATTGCCGACCCCATTTTACGGCATTTTGTGCTGCATTTTAGTGTATAAAATAACGTTATAGGCGAATGGAAACGGTCACGTAATAACGACAGCGATGCACCGACGTGCGCGTGACGTAGGGTATGGTGAGACGTAAATTTCAATACCAGAACCAAGCTCCTATCACTCTTGGTTCCGAAGATACCTTCGAGATTAGCTCCCCCTTAGTAGTATATGGGAGCGCGTTTTGTGTACAAATGTCGCGAATTTGCGCGTACTTTGACGCTGTTGAAACCAGTCAAAAACTATCATCCCGCAATGCACCCCCAAGGGGTGCATCTTGAAGGGTTTAGCGTCCCCTACATGGAAAAATTGGTCCCAGCCTGATCACGTGTAGGGATGCTAAGATATCTTCGAGATTGCCGACCCCATTTTACGGCATTTTGTGCTGCATTTTAGTGTATAAAATAACGTTTTTGGCGAATGGAAACGGTCACGTAATAACGACAGCGATGCACCGACGTGCGCGTGACGTAGGGTATGGTGAGACGTAAATTTCAATACCAGAACACCAAGCTCCTATCACTCTTGGTTCCGAAGATACCTTCGAGATTAGCTCCCCCTTAGTAGCTATATGGGAGCGCGTTTTGTGTACGAAATGTCGCGAATTTGCGCGTACTTTGACGCTGTTGAAACCAGTCAAAAACTATCATCCCCGCACACCCCAAGGGGTGCATCTTGAAGGGTTTAGCGTCCCCTACATGGAAAAATTGGTCCCAGCCTGATCACGTGTAGGGATGCTGAGATATCTTCGAGATTGCCGACCCCATTTTACGGCATTTTGTGCTGCATTTTAGTGTATAAAATAACGTTATAGGCGAATGGAAACGGTCACGTAATAACGACAGCGATGCACCGACGTGCGCGTGACGTAGGTATGGTGAGACGTAAATTTCAATACCAGAACCAAGCTCCTATCACTCTTGGTTCCGAAGATACCTTCGAGATTAGCTCCCCCTTAGTAGCTATATTGGAGCGCGTTTTGTGTACGAAATGTCGCGAATTTGCGCGTACTTTGACGCTGTTGAAACCAGTCAAAAACTATCATCCCGCACACCCCAAGGGGTGCATCTTGAAGGGTTTAAGCGTCCCCTACATGGAAAAATTGGTCCCAGCCTGATCACGTGTAGGGATGCTGAGATATCTTCGAGATTGCCGACCCCCTTTTAACGGCATTTTGTGCTGCATTTTAGTGTATAAAATAACGTTATAGGCGAATGGAAACGGTCACGTAATAACGACAGCGACGCACCGACGTGCGCGTGACGCATATGGGAGCGCGTTTTGTGTACGAAATGTCGCGAATTTGCGCGTACTTTGACGCTGTTGAAACCAGTCAAAAACTATCATCCCGCACACCCCAAGGGTGCATCTTGAAGGGTTTAGCGTCCCCTACATGGAAAAATTGGTCCCAGCCTGATCACGTGTAGGGATGCTGAGATATCTTCGAGATTGCCGACCCCATTTTACGGCATTTTGTGCTGCATTTTAGTGTATAAAATAACGTTATAGGCGAATGAAACGGTCACGTAATAACGACAGCGATGCACCGACGTGCGCGTGACGTAGGGTATGGTGAGACGTAAATTTCAATACCAGAACCAAGCTCCTATCACTCTTGGTTCCGAAGATACCTTCGAGATTAGCTCCCCCTTAGTAGCTATATGGGAGCGCGTTTTGTGTACGAATGTCGCGAATTTGCGCGTACTTTGACGCTGTTGAAACCAGTCAAAAACTATCATCCCGCACACCCCAAGGGGTGCATCTTGAAGGGTTTAGCGTCCCCTACATGGAAAAATTGGTCCCAGCCTGATCACGTGTAGGGATGCTGAGATATCTTCGAGATTGCCACCCCATTTTACGGCATTTTGGCTGCATTTTAGTGTATAAAATAACGTTTATAGGCGAATGGAAACGGTCACGTAATAACGACAGCGATGCACCGACGTGCGCGTGACGTAGGGTATGGTGAGACGTAAATTTCAATACCAGAACCAAGCTCCTATCACTCTTGGTTCCGAAGATACCTTCGAGATTAGCTCCCCCTTAGTAGCTATAGGGAGCGCGTTTTGTGTACGAAATGTCGCGAATTTGCGCGTACTTTGACGCTGTTGAAACCAGTCAAAAACTATCATCCCGCACACCCCAAGGGGTGCATCTTGAAGGGTTTAGCGTCCCCTAAAAGGAAAAAAATGGTCCCAGCCTGATCACGTGTAGGGATGTTGAGATATCTTCGAGATTGCCGACCCCATTTTACGGCATTTTGTGCTGCATTTTAGTGTATAAAATAACGTTATAGGCGAATGGAAACGGTCACGTAATACGACAGCGATGCACCGACGTGCGCGTGACGTAGGGTATGGTGAGACGTAAATTTCAATAACCAGAACCAAGCTCCTATCACTCTTGGTTCCGAAATACCTTCGAGATTAGCTCCCCCTTAGTAGCTATATGGGAGCGCGTTTTGTGTACGAAATGTCGCGAATTTGCGCGTACTTTGACGCTGTTGAAACCAGTCAAAAACTATCATCCCGCACACCCCAAGGGTTGCATCTTGAAGGGTTTAGCGTCCCCTACATGGAAAAATTGGTCCCAGCCTGATCACGTGTAGGGATGCTGAGATATCTTCGAGATTGCCGACCCCATTTTACGGCATTTTGTGCTGCATTTTAGTGTATAAAATAACGTTATAGGCGAATGGAAACGGTCACGTAATAACGACCAGCGATGCACCGACGTGCGCGTGACGTAGGGTATGGTGAGACTTAAATTTCAATACCAGAACCAAGCTCCTATCACTCTTGGTTCCGAAGATACCTTCGAGATTAGCTCCCCCTTAGTAGCTATATGGGAGCGCGTTTTGTGTACGAAATGTCGCGAATTTGCGCGTACTTTGACGCTGTTGAAACCAGTCAAAAACTATCATCCCGCACAACCCCAGGGGTGCATCTTGAAGGTTTAGCGTCCCCTACATGGAAAAATTGGTCCCAGCCTGATCACGTGTAGGGATGCTGAATATCTTCGAGATTGCCGACCCCATTTTACGGCATTTTGTGCTGCATTTTAGTGTATAAAATAACGTTATAGGCGAATGGAAACGGTCACGTAATAACGACAGCGATGCACCGACGTGCGCGTGACGTAGGGTATATGGGAGCGCGTTTTGTGTACGAAATGTCGCGAATTTGCGCGTACTTTGACGCTGTTGAAACCAGTCAAAAACTATCATCCCGCACACCCCAAGGGGTGCATCTTGAAGGGTTTAGCGTCCCCTACATGGAAAAATTGGTCCCAGCCTGATCACGTGTAGGGATGCTGAGATAATCTTCGAGATTGCCGACCCCATTTTAACGGCATTTTGTGCTGCATTTTAGTGTATAAAATAACGTTATAGGCGAATGGAAACGGTCACGTAATAACGACAGCGATGCACCGACGTGCGCGTGACGTAGGGTATGGTGAGACGTAAATTTCAATACCAGAACCAAGCTCCTATCACTCTTGGTTCCGAAGATACCTTCGAGATTAGCTCCCCCTTAGTAGCTATATGGGAGCGCGTTTTGGTGTACGAAATGTCGCGAATTTGCGCGTACTTTGACGCTGTTGAAACCAGTCAAAAACTATCATCCCGCACACCCAAGGGGTGCATCTTGAAGGGTTTAGCGTCCCCTACATGGAAAAATTGGTCCCAGCCTGATCACGTGTAGGGATGCTGAGATATCTTCGAGATTGCCGACCCCATTTTACGGCATTTTGTGCTGCATTTTAGTGTATAAAATAACGTTATAGGCGAATGGAAACGGTCACGTAATAACGACAGCGATGCACCGACGTGCGCGTGACGTAGGGTATGGTGAGACGTAAATTTCAATACCAGAACCAAGCTCCTATCACTCTTGGTTTCCGAAGATACCTTCGAGATTAGTCTCCCCCTTAGTAGCTATATGGGAGCGCGTTTTTGTGTACGAAATGTCGCGAATTTGCGCGTACTTTGACGCTGTTGAACCAGTCAAAAACTATCATCCCGCACACCCCAAGGGGTGCATCTTGAAGGGTTTAGCGTCCCCTACATGGAAAAATTGGTCCCAGCCTGATCACGTGTAGGGATGCTGAGAATATCTTCGAGATTGCCGACCCCATTTTACGGCATTTTGTGCTGCATTTTAGTGTATAAAATAACGTTATAGGCGAATGGAAACGGTCACGTAATAACGACAGCGATGCACCGACGTGCGCGTGACGTAGGGTATGGTGAGACGTAAATTTCAATACCAGAACCAAGCTCCTATCACTCTTGGTTCCGAAGATACCTTCGAGATTAGCTCCCCCTTAGTAGCTATATGGGAGCGCGTTTTGTGTACGAAATGTCGCGAATTTGCGCGTACTTTGACGCTGTTGAAACCAGTCAAAAACTATCATCCCGCACACCCCAAAGGTGCATCTTGAAGGGTTTTAGCGTCCCCTACATGGAAAAATTGGTCCCAGCCTGATCACGTGTAGGGATGCTGAGATATCTTCGAGATTGCCGACCCCATTTTACGGCATTTTGTGCTGCATTTTAGTGTATAAAATAACGTTATAGGCGAATGGAAACGGTCACGTAATAACGCCAGCGGATGCCCGACGTGCGCGTGACGTAGGTATGGTGAGACGAAATTTCAATACCAGAACCAAGCTCCTATCACTCTTGGTTCCGAAGATACCTTCGAGATTAGCTCCCCTTAGTAGCTATATGGGAGCGCGTTTTGTGTACGAAATGTCGCGAATTTGCGCGTACTTTGACGCTGTTGAAACCAGTCAAAAACTATCATCCCGCACACCCCAAGGGGTGCATCTTGAAGGGTTTAGCGTCCCCTACATGGAAAAATTGGTCCCAGCCTGATCACGTGTAGGGATGCTGAGAGTAGCTTCGAGATTGCCGACCCCATTTTACGGCATTTTGTGCTGCATTTTAGTGTATAAAATAACGTTATAGGCGAATGGAAACGGTCACGTAATAACGACAGCGATGCACCGACGTGCGCGTGACGTAGGGTATGGTGAGACGTAAATTTCAATACCAGAACCAAGCTCCTATCACTCTTGGTTCCGAATACCTTCGAGATTAGCTCCCCCTTAGTAGCTATATGGAGCGCGTTTTGTGTACGAAATGTCGCGAATTTTGCGCGTTACTTTGACGCTGTTGAAACTATCAAAAACTATCATCCCGCACACCCCAAGGGGTGCATCTTGAAGGGTTTAGCGTCCCCTACATGGAAAAATTGGTCCCAGCCTGATCACGTGTAGGGATGCTGAGATATCTTCGAGATTGCCGACCCCATTTTACGGCATTTTGTGCTGCATTTTAGTGTATAAAATAACGTTATAGGCGAATGGAAACGGTCACTAATAACGACAGCGATGCACCGACGTGCGCGTGACGTAGGGTATGGTGAGACGTAAATTTCAATACCAGAACCAAGCTCCTATCACTCTTGGTTCCGAAGATACCTTCGAGATTAGCTCCCCCTTAGTAGCTATATGGGAGCGCGTTTTGTGTACGAAATGTCGCGAATTTGCGCGTACTTTGACGCTGTTGAAACCAGTCAAAACTATCATCCCGCACACCCCAAGGGGTGCATCTTGAAGGGTTTAGCGTCCCCTACATGGAAAAATTGGTCCCAGCCTGATCACGTGTAGGGATGCTGAGATATCTTCGAGATTGCCGACCCCATTTTACGGCATTTTGTGCTGCATTTTAGTGTATAAAATAACGTTATAGGCGAATGGAAACGGTCACGTAATAACGACAGCGATGCACCGACGTGCGCGTGACGTAGGGTATGGTGAGACGTAAATTTCAATACCAGAACCAAGCTCCTATCACTCTTGGTTCCGAAGATACCTTCGAGATTAGCTCCCCCTTAGTAGCTATATGGGAGCGCGTTTTGTGTACGAAATGTCGCGAATTTGCGCGTACTTTGACGCTGTTGAAACCAGTCAAAAACTATCATCCCGCACACCCCAAGGGGTGCATCTTGAAGGGTTTAGCGTCCCCTACATGAAAAAAATTGGTCCCAGCCTGATCACGTGTAGGATGCTGAGATATCTTCGAGATTGCCGACCCCATTTTACGGCATTTTGTGCTGCATTTTAGTGTATAAAATAACGTTATAGGCGAATGGAAACGGTCACGTAATAACGACAGCGATGCACCGACGTGCGCGTGACGTAGGGTATGGTGAGACGTAAATTTCATAACCAGAACCAAGCTCCTATCACTCTTGGTTCCGAAGATACCTTCGAGATTAGCTCCCCCTTAGTAGCTATATGGAGCGCGTTTTGTGTACGAAATGTCGCGAATTTGCGCGTACTTTGACGCTGTTGAAACCAGTCAAAACTATCATCCCGCACACCCCAAGGGTGCATCTTGAAGGGTTTAGCGTCCCCTACATGGAAAAATTGGTCCCAGCCTGATCACGTGTAGGGATGCTGAGATATCTTCGAGATTGCCGACCCAATTTTACGGCATTTTGTGCTGCATTTTAGTGTATAAAATAACGTTATAGGCGAATGGAAACGGTCACGTAATAACGACAGCGATGCACCGACGTGCGCGTGACGTAGGGTATGGTGAGACGTAAATTTCAATACCAGAACCAAGCTCCTATCACTCTTGGTTCCGAAGATACCTTCGAGATTAGCTCCCCCTTAGTAGCTATATGGGAGCGCGTTTTGTGTACGAAATGTCGCGAATTGCGCGTACTTTGACGCTGTTGAAACCAGTCAAAAACTATCATCCCGCACACCCCAAGGGGTGCATCTTGAAGGGTTTAGCGTCCCCTACATGGAAAATATGGTCCCAGCCTGATCACGTGTAGGGATGCTGAGATATCTTCGAGATTGCCGACCCCATTTTACGGCATTTTGTGCTGCATTTTAGTGTATAAAATAACGTTATAGGCGAATGGAAACGGTCACGTAATAACGACAGCGATGCACCGACGTGCGCGTGACGTAGGGTATGGTGAGACGTAAATTTCAATACCAGAACCAAGCTCCTATCACTCTTGTTTCCGAAGATACCTTCGAGATTAGCTCCCCCTTAGTAGCTTATATGGAGCCGCGTTTTGTGTACGAAATGTCGCGAATTTGCGCGTACTTTGACGCTGTTGAAACCAGTCAAAAACTATCATCCCGCCACCCCAAGGGTGCATCTTGAAGGGTTTAGCGTCCCCTACATGGAAAAATTGGTCCCAGCCTGATCACTGTGTAGGGATGCTGAGATATCTTCGAGATTGCCGACCCCATTTTACGGCATTTTGTGCTGCATTTTAGTGTATAAAATAACGTTATAGGCGAATGGAAACGGTCACGTAATAACGACAGCGATGCACCGACGTGCGCGTGACGTAGGGTATGGTGAGACGTAAATTTCAAACCAGAACCAAGCTCCTATCACTCTTGTTCCGAAGATACCTTCGAGATTAGCTCCCCCTTAGTAGCTATATGGGAGCGCGCGTTTTGTGTACGAAATGTCGCGAATTTGCGCGTACTTTGACGCTGTTGAAACCAGTCAAAAACTATCATCCCGCACACCCCAAGGGGTGCATCTTGAAGGGTTTAGCGTCCCCTACATGGAAAAATTGGTCCCAGCCTGATCACGTGTAGGGATGCTGAATATCTTCGAGATTGCCGACCCCATTTTACGGCATTTTGTGTGCATTTTAGTGTATAAAATAACGTTTATAGGCGAATGGAAACGGTCACGTAATAACGACAGCGATGCACCGACGTGCGCGTGACGTAGGGTATGGTGAGACGTAAATTTCAATACCAGAACCAAGCTCCTATCACTCTTGGTTCCGAAGATACCTTCGAGATTAGCTCCCCCTTAGTAGCTATATGGGAGCGCGTTTTGTGTACGAAATGTCGCGAATTTGCGCGTACTTTGACGCTGTTGAAACCAGTCAAAAACTATCATCCCGCACACCCCCAGGGGTGCATCTTGAAGGGTTTAGCGTCCCCTACATGGAAAAATTGGTCCCAGCCTGATCACGTGTAGGGATGCTGAGATATCTTCGAGATTGCCGACCCCATTTTACGGCATTTTGTGCTGCATTTTAGTGTATAAAATAACGTTATAGGCGAATGGAAACGGTCACGTAATAACGACAGCGATGCACCGACGTGCGCGTGACGTAGGGTATGGTGAGACGTAAATTTCAATACCAGAACCAAGCTCCTATCACTCTTGGTTCCGAAGATACCTTCGAGATTAGCTCCCCCTTAGTAGCTATATGGGAGCGCGTTTTGTGTACGAAATGTCGCGAATTTGCGCGTACTTTGACGCTGTTGAAACCAGTCAAAAACTATCATCCCGCACACCCCAAGGGGTGCATCTTGAAGGGTTTAGCGTCCCCTACATGGAAAAATTGGTCCCAGCCTGATCACGTGTAGGGATGCTGAGATATCTTCGAGATTGCCGACCCCATTTTTACGGCATTTTGTGCTGCATTTTAGTGTATAAAATAACGTTATAGGCGAATGGAAACGGTCACGTAATAACGACAGCGATGCACCGACGTGCGCGTGACGTAGGGTATGGTGAGACGTAAATTTCAATACCAAAACCAAGCTCCTATCACTCTTGGTTCCGAAGATACCTTCGAGATTAGCTCCCCCTTAGTAGCTATATGGGAGCGCGTTTTGTGTACGAAATGTCGCGAATTTGCGCGTACTTTGACGCTGTTGAAACCAGTCAAAAACTATCATCCCGCACACCCCAAGGGGTGCATCTTGAAGGGTTTAGCGTCCCCTACATGGAAAAATTGGTCCCAGCCTGATCACGTGTAGGATGCTGAAGATATCTTCGAGATTGCCGACCCCATTTTAACGGCATTTTGTGCTGCATTTTAGTGTATAAAATAACGTTATAGGCGAATGGAAACGTCACGTAATAACGACAGCGATGCACCGACGTGCGCGTGACGTAGGGTATGGTGAGACTTAAATTTCAATACCAGAACCAAGCTCCTATCACTCTTGGTTCCGAAGATACCTTCGAGATTAGCTCCCCCTTAGTAGCTATATGGGAGCGCGTTTTGTGTACGAAATGTCGCGAATTTGCGCGTACTTTGACGCTGTTGAAACCAGTCAAAACTATCATCCCGCACACCCCAAGGGGTGCATCTTGAAGGGTTCAGCATCCCTACATGGAAAAATTGGTCCCAGCCTGATCACGTGTAGGGATGCTGAGATATCTTCGAGATTGCCGACCCCATTTTACGGCATTTTGTGCTGCATTTTAGTGTATAAAATAACGTTATAGGCGAATGGAAACGGTCACGTAATAACGACAGCGATGCACGGACGTGCGCGTGACGTAGGGTATGGTGAGACGTAAATTTCAATACCAGAACCAAGCTCCTATCACTCTTGGTTCCGAAGATACCTTCGAGATTAGCTCCCCCTTAGTAGCTATATGGGAGCGCGTTTTGTGTACGAAATGTCGCGAATTTGCGCGTACTTTGACGCTGTTGAAACCGTCAAAAACTATCATCCCGCACACCCCAAGGGGTGCATCTTGAAGGGTTTAGCGTCCCCTACATGGAAAAATTGGTCCCAGCCTGATCACGTGTAGGGATGCTGAGATATCTTCGAGATTGCCGACCCCATTTTACGGCATTTTGTGCTGCATTTTAGTGTATAAAATAACGTTATAGGCGAATGGAAACGGTCACGTAATAACGACAGCGATGCACCGACGTGCGCGTGACGTAGGGTATGGTGAGACGTAAATTTCAATACCAGAACCAAGCTCCTATCACTCTTGGTTCCGAAGGTACCTTCGAGATTAGCTCCCCCTTAGTAGCTATATGGGAGCGCGTTTTGTGTACGAAATGTCGCGAATTTGCGCGTACTTTGACGCTGTTGAAACCAGTCAAAAACTATCATCCCGCACACCCCAAGGGGTGCATCTTGAAGGTTTTTAGCGTCCCCTACATGGAAAAATTGGTCCCAGCCTGATCACGTGTAGGGATGCTGAGATATCTTCGAGATTGCCGACCCCATTTTACGGCTTTTTGTGCTGCATTTTAGTGTATAAAATAACGTTATAGGCGAATGGAAACGGTCACGTAATAACGACAGCGATGCACCGACGTGCGCGTGACGTAGGGTATGGTGAGACGTAATTTCAATACCAGAACCAAGCTCCTATCACTCTTGGTTCCGAAGATACCTTCGAGATTAGCTCCCCCTTAGTAGCTATATGGGAGCGCGTTTTGTGTACGAAATGTCGCGAATTTGCGCGTACTTTGACGCTGTTGAAACCAGTCAAAAACTATCATCCCGCACACCCCAAGGGTGCATCTTGAAGGGTTTAGCGTCCCCTACATGGAAAAATTGGTCCCAGCCTGATCACGTGTAGGGATGCTGAGATATCTTCGAGATTGCCGACCCCATTTTACGGCATTTTGTGCTGCATTTTAGTGTATAAAATAACGTTATAGGCGAATGGAAACGGTCACGTAATAACGACAGCGATGCACCGACGTGCGCGTGACGTAGGGTATGGTGAGACGTAAGATCCCACTGATACCGATACTCTGGTGAGCGCGTTTTTGTGTACGAAATGTCGCGAATTTGCGCGTACTTTGACGCTGTTGAAACCAGTCAAAAACTATCATCCCGCACACCCAAGGGGTGCATCTTGAAGGTTTAGCGTCCCCTACATGGAAAAATTGGTCCCAGCCTGATCACGTGTAGGGATGCTGAGATATCTTCGAGATTGCCGACCCATTTTACGGCATTTTGTGCTGCATTTTAGTGTATAAAATAACGTTATAGGCGAATGGAAACGGTCACGTAATAACGACAGCGATGCACCGACGTGCGCGTGACGTAGGGTATGGTGAGACGTAAATTTCAATACCAGAACCAAGCTCCTATCACTCTTGGTTCCGAAGATACCTTCGAGATTAGCTCCCCCTTAGTAGCTATATGGGAGCGCGTTTTGTGTACGAAATGTCGCGAATTTGCGCGTACTTTGACGCTGTTGAAACCAGTCAAAAACTATCATCCCGCACACCCCCAGGGGTGCATCTTGAAGGGTTTAGCGTCCCCTACATGGAAAATTGGTCCCAGCCTGATCACGTGTAGGGATGCTGAGATATCTTCGAGATTGCCGACCCCATTTTACGGCATTTTGTGCTGCATTTTAGTGTATAAAATAACGTTATAGGCGAATGGAAACGGTCACGTAATAACGACAGCGATGCACCGACGTGCGCGTGACGTAGGGTATGGTGAGACGTAAATTTCAATACCAGAACCAAGCTCCTATCACTCTTGGTTCCGAAGATACCTTCGAGATTAGCTCCCCCTTAGTAACTATATGGGAGCGCGTTTTGTGTACGAAATGTCGCGAATTTGCGCGTACTTTGACGCTGTTGAAACCAGTCAAAAACTATCATCCCGCACACCCCAAGGGTGCATCTTGAGGTTTAGCGTCCCCTACATGGAAAAATTGGTCCCAGCCTGATCACGTGTAGGATGCTGAGATATCTTCGAGATTGCCGACCCCATTTTACGGCATTTTGTGCTGCATTTTAGTGTATAAAATAACGTTATAGGCGAATGGAAACGGTCACGTAATAACGACAGCGATGCACCGACGTGCGCGTGACGTAGGGTATGGTGAGACGTAAATTTCAATACCAGAACCAAGCTCCTATCACTCTTGGTTCCGAAGATACCTTCGAGATTAGCTCCCCCTTAGTAGCTATATGGGAGCGCGTTTTGTGTACGAAATGTCGCGAATTGCGCGTACTTTGACGCTGTTGAAACCAGTCAAAAACATATCATCCCGCACACCCCAAGGGGTGCATCTTGAAGGGTTTAGCGTCCCCTACATGGAAAAATTGGTCCCAGCCTGATCACGTGTAGGGATGCTGAGATATCTTCGAGATTGCCGACCCCATTTTACGGCATTTTGTGCTGCATTTTAGTGTATAAAATAACGTTATAGGCGAATGGAAACGGTCACGTAATAACGACAGCGATGCACCGACGTGCGCGTGACGTAGGGTATGGTGAGACGTAAATTTCAATACCAGAACCAAGCTCCTATCACTCTTGGTTCCGAAAATACCTTCGAGATTAGCTCCCCCTTAGTAGCTATATGGGAGCGCGTTTTGTGTACGAAATGTCGCGAATTTGCGCGTACTTTGACGCTGTTGAAACCAGTCAAAAACTATCATCCCGCACACCCCAAGGGGTGCATCTTGAAGGGTTTAGCGTCCCCTACATGGAAAAATTGGTCCCAGCCTGATCACGTGTAGGGATGCTGAGATATCTTCGAGATTGCCGACCCCATTTTACGGCATTTTGTGCTGCATTTTAGTGTATAAAATAACGTTATAGGCGAATGGAAACGGTCACGTAATAACGACAGCGATGCACCGACGTGCGCGTGACGTAGGGTATGGTGAGACGTAAATTTCAATACCAGAACCAAGCTCCTATCACTCTTGGTTCCGAAGATACCTTCGAGATTAGCTCCCCCTTAGTAGCTATATGGGAGCGCGTTTTTGTGTATAAATGTCGCGAATTTGCGCGTACTTTGACGCTGTTGAAACCAGTCAAAAACTATCATCCCGCACACCCCAAGGGGTGCATCTTGAAGGGTTTAGCGCCCCTACATGGAAAAATTGGTCCCAGCCTGATCACGTGGTAGGGATGCTGAGATATCTTCGAGATTGCCGACCCCATTTTACGGCATTTTGTGCTGCATTTTAGTGTATAAAATAACGTTATAGGCGAATGGAAACGGTCACGTAATAACGACAGCGATGCACCGACGTGCG
>NC_069128.1:32766193-32853696 GCF_026914265.1 Mya arenaria
CGTGCGAACGACCCTTCCCCACACAGGGCCCACTGCTGCCAATAAGGTGTCATTAGCAACCTCGATCGGTGTGGGTACAATGGGGCCCCTACTGGCATGTGCCACTGTTCATGAGCAATGCCAGTCAATTTAAGGGTGTTCGTATATAATCGGACACGGCCGCTGAGACAGCCACAGTTATCGGACTATTCACACCACTGAACTTGTTCACATCACAAACTAATGCCAGGACATAGAAACAGAAGAGATGCCCACTCTTGCACGGAGCAGCGTGCAGCGTCTAGGGCACATTGTAAGGAAGTCAACCACGGGTAACAGGCTAACGAGTGCAGGTGAAGATCGTCGCCAACATCGGCAACATCCAAGGGCGCAGGCTTACCGGGGCCGCCTGTTACAAGATTTATGCCCGGGGACGGCTCGGAGCCGTGACAAGGTTCATTACCGTCCCCTTCGGAGGCAGCACGCGCTCGCACTGTGAATACGCCGGCTCCTTATGCGCAGCCGGTCGGCAGGGTACGAGGAGCCAGACATGGATGATGGTCAGGAACGGGGACCAATGCCCGCAAGAGGTGGCCAGACCGATCCGCGGACCAGCACGATGAGCTGACGTTGCGACTACAGACGCCGCCCTAGAAGACAGTACGACAAGCCAAGTCATTGGAGCGGAAGGGGACGCCGCAACTCAGATCCAGCCCGTGGACCGCGATGAGCAAGGCGCGACACCCGGCCGTCCTCGTGTGCATCTGGGCGTTCGGACGCACTTGAGTTCCGCCGGCACCTCCAGCGTCGCGCCGGGGGGCAGCGGGACAAGCCGATATAGCCGAACAGTACGCACGGACTACGCAGAAGTTCCTGACTACTGTGGGGAGGGCATCCGGTGAGGTCGCGCTGAGCCGCGCACAAACGTTGAGGACTATCTTGATCACTGCGGAAAGTGAGGGGCTAGCGCCGGGAACGCTCAACGCATACGCTGGCCGGCGTCTGACCCATACTTACTATTTTTTGTTCGCCAGCTGCTCCACTACCTGGGTGCCTGACCGCAGAGCGCCTCGCCGCGATCAACGCCTCGCTCGAGGGTACCAAGCGATCGTGCAACAAGCAGAAGGTCAGACGTAGGCTGACACTAGCCGCAAAGGACAAGAGAACAGGTCGTGGCTCCCGGAAACCTGAGTGTGTTCTACGAACCAACAGCACGAACCACCCCCCGGCGGAAAATAGACACGTCGCGGTGCTCGACTGGAAGTTCGGGACCCGGCCAATGAAACCGCGCCCGGAAGAAGATACATTATGTCAAACTTTCTACTTCGCCTCCTGGGGCGCGAAGCGGCCGTCTTGGAGGAGTTTGACGATCGAGGAGATAGAGGCGGCCAGACGGGAGGTGGCCGTGGACGGCACCGTCTACCTTACCGTGATTGCCGTCGCTAACCACAAAGGACGGCCAATCTGGGGAGTTTTCTTATTACCGGCACTTGAGCTGGTGGCACCTGCAGCCACTGGCACTGTGTCGTTACGTCCGTTAGGAGTACACCCACGGCACCCACCCCTTCGTGTCGAGCACCGGACGGCCCATGTCCTAGCAGTAGGGGTGGGGTACGAGTTACGAGTAAGCGTTGGCGCGAGACTGGCTGCCAGGCCTGCTGCGTACGGGGATTTCAGCAGTACGAAAAAAATAGGAAACGCTCGCACCCTTAAACTGGCAGGACTTCGGCCGACATGCGGGGGATGCAGGTCGCGCGCCACGCCAGCTTCAGGCATAAGCAGCGAAACGGAAGAGGCGTATTACGACCGCGGTTCTGGGCCCTCA
Organism: Mya arenaria; assembly: GCF_026914265.1. Lineage (NCBI taxonomy): Eukaryota > Metazoa > Mollusca > Bivalvia > Myida > Myidae > Mya > Mya arenaria. The sequence continues at coordinate 32,767,998 of NC_069128.1, forward strand.
CAGGCAGTGTAACACAGTGAAACGTTAGCGAGAACGGGAGCGGGCGGTGTGAGCTCCAGCAGCTTCATAGGTGGCGCCTTAGTGCAATTTGATGGTTATTGATTTGTTGATATTGTAATCGAACAGGATCTGTTAAATGGTCACTTCTGGAACACGCACACTTTGAAATAAACTATTTCTAGTTGTCGACATTGTGTTTCCTTGTACATACCCAAAGATTACCTGTGATGTTGTTCCAAGTCGATTAACAAGATCGAAGGAGCGACTTAGAATCGTTGACGTTTATTCATCACCTAAAATACCAGTAACCACAGACCGATTTTGGAGACTATATTGGGTAGATATATTAGGTGAAATTCTGGACGTTAAAATTTTTGGATTTAGTATCGCCCCGATACTTTGAACGTTGTGGTTAAGTTTGTGCGCTGAAAAAAGAATCTGGGAAAACGTTTCCCCTTTTTTTTCCGATATCTTCAAAATATTAACAAAGTAATTCAGGTTTAAAGTATATAAAAGGGGACTCTGCCAAAATTTGGCGGCGGGATTCAATATTTGCGGACTACAATACCGACTTTTGATATGATTTCTAGAGTAACATCGGTGCCCTGAAAGTTACGAATCTGAAAACCGTTTTTCGATATCTAAATTATTCCAAAAAGTTATAAGGTTTTTTTTAATTTTTCTAAAAGCATTTTTTTTAAAGGGGGCTCGGTCAACATATCGGGGTTAAAAATAAATTATACTAAAATACCGACTATAATATATGAATTAGGGGGTGTAAATTAGTGCTCTAAATACAAATCTGAGGTCCCTTTTTGCCCGTATCTTAAATAAAAATAAAAATAATAATGTTTCAGAGCGAAAAGGACACGCTTGTTTTGCCACCCCGGACCCCAGCGGTTCGGGTTTTAGAAGGAATACAGATATCGAAAAACACGGGATTGGCGGATTTTCAATTCTGCGTGAAAATCTTACCACGTCTAAAACACTCACCAGCCTTAACTCCTTTACCTCTTTGTTCATTTTTATTTTCATTTTACTGTATAATTCTCCGCTGTAAAAAATTGGGGATCAAATTCTTGGACTCCAATATGTTTGCCGCCGCGCGGAGCTCCCCACAAAGAGTACACGTAGTTCACCCGTTCAATCTACCATTAAAAAACTACATCGGCGCCGCCAAAAGTGGCGGGCCATCGTACCGGAAGAATAGACGTGTTATCCGATAACAAAAAGAGATATCTCATTCTGTTTCGTATCAATGTGAATGTTACGCCCGGGTCAATGAAGAGTAGCAAACAATATGCATTGCCCAGGGGTCCCTGAGTGAGCCGCCCAGTCGTCGGGGCGATCACACGCCGGCTGCATTCAACATATATTGCACGTATTTTGTACGCAATAAAAATGAATAAGAACCTCAGTACGTAAAATAGCTAACCGTCCTCTAAACCGCATGTGTATCTGGTCGCCCTTGTATACACTTCGACCCCCTACATGGCGCAGGGCAAACATGGTTTCGAAATACCCAAAGATAGACCCGAAGAGCCCGTGCCGAAGCCCGGGGCCTCCCTTTGTTGGACCTGGAAAAACGCGGACGGCAACTTCACTAGGTGGCCCCTACGTGCAATTTGACTGTAATGTGATTTGGTTCCTATGACAATTCGAAATAGTATCTGTTATTTAAATGGTTCACATTCTAGAATACGCACACCTTTAAAATAAACTGTTTCCAAGTTTTGTAGACATTGTGTTGTTTCATATACCAAAGATTTAATGGTTTTCCAATCGAAGATCGAAGGAGCGACATAAGAATCGTTGACTGTTTATTTCATCACCTAAAATACCAGTAACCACAGCCCTAACCCTATGCAGCACAAAATGCCGTAAAATGGGGTTGGCAATCTCGAAGATATCTCAGCATCCCTACACGTGATCAGGCTGGGACCAATTTTTCCATGTAGGGGACGCTAAACCCTTCAAGATGCACCCCTTGGGGTGTGCGGGATGATAGGTTTTGACTGGTTTCAACAGCTCTCAAAGTACGCGCAAATTCGCGACATTTCGTACACAAAACGCGCTCCCATATAGCTACTAAGGGGGAGCTAATCTCGAAGGTATCTTCGGAACCAAGAGTGATAGGAGCTTGGTTCTGGTATTGAAATTTACGTCTCACCATACCCTACGTCACGCGCACGTCGGTGCATCGCTGTCGTTATTACGTGACCGTTTCCATTCGCCTATAACGTTATTTTATACACTAAAATGCAGCACAAAATGCCGTAAAATGGGGTCGGCAATCTCGAAGATATCTTCAGCATCCCTACACGTGATCAGGCTGGGACCAATTTTTCCATGTAGGGATGCTAAACCCTTCAAGATGCACCCCTTGGGGTGTGCGGGATGATAGTTTTTGACGGTTTCAACAGCGTCAAAGTACGCGCAAATTCGCGACATTTCGTACACAAAACGCGCTCCATATAGCTACTAAGGGGGAGCTAATCTCGAAGGTATCTTCGGAACCAAGAGTGATAGGAGCTTGGTTCTGGTATTGAAATTTACGTCTCACCATACCCTACGTCACGCGCACGTCGGTGCATCGCTGTCGTTATTACGGGACCGTTTCCATTCGCCTATAACGTTATTTTATACACTAAAATGCAGCACAAAATGCCGTAAAATGGGGTCTGGCAATCTCGAAGATATCTAGCATCCCTACACGTGATCAGGCTGGGACCAATTTTTCCATGTAGGGGACGCTAAACCCTTCAAGATGCACCCCTTGGGGTGTGCGGGATGATAGTTTTTGACTGGTTTCAACAGCGTCAAAGTACGCGCAAATTCGCGACATTTCGTACACAAAAGCGCTCCCATATAGCTACTAAGGGGGAGCTAATCTCGAAGGTATCTTCGGAACCAAGAGTGATAGGAGCTTGGTTCTGGTATTGAAATTTACGTCTCACCATACCCTACGTCACGCGCACGTCGGTGCATCGCTGTCGTTATTACGTGACCGTTTCCATTCGCCTATAACGTTATTTTATACACTAAAATGCAGCACAAAATGCCGTAAAATGGGGTCGGCAATCTCGAAGATATCTCGCATCCCTACACGTGATCAGGCTGGGACCAATTTTTCATGTAGGGGACGCTATAACCCTTCAAGATGCACCCCTTGGGGTGTGCGGGATGATAGTGTTTTGACTGGTTTCAACAGCGTCAAAGTACGCGCAAATTCGCGACATTTCGTACACAAAACGCGCTCCACATATAGCTACTAAGGGGGAGCTAATCTCGAAGGTATCTTCGGAACCAAGAGTGATAGGAGCTTGGTTCTGGTATTGAAATTTACGTCTCACCATACCCTACGTCACGCGCACGTCGGTGCATCGCTGTCGTTATTACGTGACCGTTTCCATTCGCCTATAAACGTTATTTTATACACTAAAATGCAGCACAAAATGCCGTAAAATGGGGTGGCAATCTCGAAGATATCTAGCATCCCTACACGTGATCAGGCTGGGACCAATTTTTCCATGTAGGGGACGCTAAACCCTTCAAGATGCACCCCTTGGGGTGTGCGGGATGATAGTTTTTGACTGGTTTCAACAGCGTCAAAGTACGCGCAAATTCGCGACATTTCGTACACAAAACGCGCTCCCATATAGCTACTAAGGGGGAGCTAATCTCGAAGGTATCTTCGGAACCAAGAGTGATAGGAGCTTGGTTCTGGTATTGAAATTTCGTCTCACCATACCCTACGTCACGCGCACGTCGGTGCATCGCTGTCGTTATTACGTGACCGTTTCCATTCGCCTATAACGTTATTTTATACACTTTAAATGCAGCACAAAATGCCCTAAAAGTGGGATGGCAATCTCGAAGATATCTCAGCATCCCTACACGTGATCAGGCTGGGACCAATTTTCCATGTAGGGGACGCTAAACCCTTCAAGATGCACCCCTTGGGGTGTGCGGGATGATAGTTTGACTGGTTTCAACAGCGTCAAAGTACGCGCAAATTCGCGATTTGTACACAAAACGCGCTCCCATATAGCTACTAAGGGGGAGCTAATCTCGAAGGTATCTTCGGAACCAAGAGTGATAGGAGCTTGGTTCTGGTATTGAAATTTACGTCTCACCATACCCTACGTCACGCGCACGTCGGTCCGCGCTGTCGTTATTACGTGACCGTTTCCATTCGCCTATAAACGTTATTTTATACACTAAAATGCAGCACAAAATGCCGTAAAATGGGGTCGGCAATCTCGAAGATATCTCAGCATCCCTACACGTGATCAGGCTGGGACCAATTTTTCCATGTAGGGGACGCTAAACCTTCAAGATGCACCCCTTGGGGTGTGCGGGATGATAGTTTTTGACTGGTTTCAACAGCGTCAAAGTACGCGCAAATTCGCGACATTTCGTAACACAAAACGCGCTCCCATATAGCTACTAAGGGGGAGCTAATCTCGAAGGTATCTTCGGAACCAAGAGTGATAGGAGCTTGGTTCTGGTATTGAAATTTACGTCTCACCTACCTACGTCACGCGCACGTCGGTGCATCGCTGTTATTACGTGACCGTTTCCATTCGCCTATAACGTTATTTTATACACTAAAATGCAGCACAAAATGCCGTAAAATGGGGTGGCAATCTCGAAGATATCTCAGCATCCCTACACGTGATCAGGCTGGGACCAATTTTTCCATGTAGGGGACGCTAAACCCTTCAGATGCACCCCTTGGGGTGTGCGGGATGATAGTTTTTGACTGGTTTCAACAGCGTCAAAGTACGCGCAAAATTCGCGACATTTCGTACACAAAACGCGCTCCCATATAGCTACTAAGGGGGAGCTAATCTCGAAGGTATCTTCGGAACCAAGAGTGATAGGAGCTTGGTTCTGGTATTGAAATTTAGTCTCACCATACCCTACGTCACGCGCACGTCGGTGCATCGCTGTCGTTATTACGTGAACGTTTCCATTCGCCTATAACGTTATTTTATACACTAAAATGCAGCACAAAATGCCGTAAAATGGGGTCGGCAATCTCGAAGATATCTCAGCATCCCTACACGTGATCAGGCTGGGACCAATTTTTCCATGTAGGGATGCTAAACCCTTCAAGATGCACCCCTTGGGGTGTGCGGGATGATAGTTTTGACTGGTTTCAACAGCGTCAAAGTACGCGCAAATTCGCGACATTTCGTACACAAAACGCGCTCCCATATAGCTACTAAGGGGGAGCTAATCTCGAAGGTATCTTCGGAACCAAGAGTGATAGGAGCTTGGTTCTGGTATTGAAATTTACGTCTCACCATACCCTACGTCACGCGCACGTCGGTGCATCGCTGTCGTTATTACGTGACCGTTTCCATTCGCCTATAACGTTATTTTATACACTAAAATGCAGCACAAAATGCCGTAAAATGGGGTCGGCAATCTCGAAGATATCTAGCATCCCTACACGTGATCAGGCTGGGACCAATTTTTCCATGTAGGGGACGCTAAACCTTCAAGATGCACCCCTTGGGGTGTGCGGGATGATAGTTTTTGACTGGTTTCAACAGCGTCAAAGTACGCGCAAATTCGCGACATTTTGTACACAAAACGCGCTCCCATATAGCTACTAAGGGGGAGCTAATCTCGAAGGTATCTTCGGAACCAAGAGTGATAGGAGCTTGGTTCTGGTATTGAAATTTACGTCTCACCCATACCCTACGTCACGCGCACGTCGGTGCATCGCTGTCGTTATTACGTGACCGTTTCCATTCGCCTATAACGTTATTTATACACTAAAATGCAGCACAAAATGCCGTAAAATGGGGTCGGCAATCTCGAAGATATCTTCCCTACACGTGATCAGGCTGGGACCAATTTTTCCATGTAGGGGACGCTAAACCCTTCAAGATGCACCCCTGGGGTGTGCGGGATGATAGTTTTTGACTGGTTTCAACAGCGTCAAAGTACGCGCAAAATTCGCGACATTCGTACACAAAACGCGCTCCCATATAGCTACTAAGGGGGAGCTAATCTCGAAGGTATCTTCGGAACCAAGAGTGATAGGAGCTGTTTGGTTTGTATTGAAATTTACGTCTCACCATACCCTACGTCACGCGCACGTCGGTGCATCGCTGTCGTTATTACGTGACCGTTTCCATTCGCCTATAACGTTATTTTATACACTAAAATGCAGCACAAAATGCCGTAAAATGGGGTCGGCAATCTCGAAGATATCTCAGCATCCCTACACGTGATCAGGCTGGGACCAATTTTTCATGTAGGGGACGCTAAACCCTTCAAGATGCACCCCTTGGGGTGTGCGGGATGATAGTTTTTGACTGGTTTCAACAGCGTCAAAGTACGCGCAAATTCGCGACATTTCGTACACAAAACGCGCTCCCATATAGCTACTAAGGGGAGCTAATCTCGAAGAGGTTCTTCGGAACCAAGAGTGATAGGAGCTTGGTTCTGGTATTGAAATTTACGTCTCACCATACCCTACGTCACGCGCACGTCGGTGCTCGCTGTCGTTATTACGTGACCGTTTCCATTCGCCTATAACGTTATTTTATACACTAAAATGCAGCACAAAATGCCGTAAAATGGGGTCGGCAATCTCGAAGATATCTTCAGCATCCTACACGTGATCAGGCTGGGACCAATTTTTCCATGTAGGGGACGCTAAACCCTTCAAGATGCACCCCTTGGGGTGTGCGGGATGATAGTTTTTGACTGGTTTCAACAGCGTCAAAGTACGCGCAAATTCGCGACATTTCGTACACAAAACGCGCTCCCATATAGCTACTAAGGGGGAGCTAATCTCGAAGGTATCTCGGAACCAAGAGTGATAGGAGCTTGGTTCTGGTATTGAAATTTACGTCTCACCATACCCTACGTCACGCGCACGTCGGTGCTCGCTGTCGTTATTACGTGACCGTTCCATTCGCCTATAACGTTATTTTATACACTAAAATGCAGCACAAAATGCCCGTAAAATGGGGTTGGCAATCTCGAAGATATCCAGCATCCCTACACTGTGATCAGGGCTGCGGACCAATTTTTCCATGTAGGGGACGCTAAACCCTTCAAGATGCACCCCTTGGGGTGTGCGGGATGATAGTTTTGACTGGTTTCAACAGCGTCAAAGTACGCGCAAATTCGCGACATTTCGTACACAAAACGCGCTCCCATATAGCTACTAAGGGGGAGCTAATCTCGAAGGTATCTTCGGAACCAAGAGTGATAGGAGCTTGGTTCTGGTATTGAAATTTACGTCTCACCATACCCTACGTCACGCGCACGTCGGTGCGTCGCTGTCGTTATTACGTGACCGTTTCCATTCGCCTATAACGTTATTTTATACACTAAAATGCAGCACAAAATGCCGTAAAATGGGGTTGGCAATCTCGAAGATATCTCAGCATCCCTACACGTGATCAGGCTGGGACCAATTTTTCCATGTAGGGGACGCTAAACCCTTCAAGATGCACCCCTTGGGGTGTGCGGGATGATAGTTTTTGACTGGTTTCAACAGCGTCAAAGTACGCGCAAATTCGCGACATTTCGTACACAAAACGCGCTCCCATATAGCTACTAAGGGGGAGCTAATCTCGAAGGTATCTTCGGAACCAAGAGTGATAGGAGCTTGGTTCTGGTATTGAAATTTACGTCTCACCATACCCTACGTCACGCGCACGTCGGTGCGTCGCTGTCGTTATTACGTGACCGTTTCCATTCGCCTATAACGTTATTTTATACACTAAAATGCAGCACAAAATGCCGTAAAATGGGGTTGGCAATCTCGAAGATATCTCAGCATCCCTACACGTGATCAGGCTGGGACCAATTTTTCCATGTAGGGGACGCTAAACCCTTCAAGATGCACCCCTTGGGGTGTGCGGGATGATAGTTTTTGACTGGTTTCAACAGCGTCAAAGTACGCGCAAATTCGCGACATTTCGTACACAAAACGCGCTCCCATATAGCTACTAAGGGGGAGCTAATCTCGAAGGTATCTTCGGAACCAAGAGTGATAGGAGCTTGGTTCTGGTATTGAAATTTACGTCTCACCATACCCTACGTCACGCGCACGTCGGTGCGTCGCTGTCGTTATTACGTGACCGTTTCCATTCGCCTATAACGTTATTTTATACACTAAAATGCAGCACAAAATGCCGTAAAATGGGGTTGGCAATCTCGAAGATATCTCAGCATCCCTACACGTGATCAGGCTGGGACCAATTTTTCCATGTAGGGGACGCTAAACCCTTCAAGATGCACCCCTTGGGGTGTGCGGGATGATAGTTTTTGACTGGTTTCAACAGCGTCAAAGTACGCGCAAATTCGCGACATTTCGTACACAAAACGCGCTCCCATATAGCTACTAAGGGGGAGCTAATCTCGAAGGTATCTTCGGAACCAAGAGTGATAGGAGCTTGGTTCTGGTATTGAAATTTACGTCTCACCATACCCTACGTCACGCGCACGTCGGTGCGTCGCTGTCGTTATTACGTGACCGTTTCCATTCGCCTATAACGTTATTTTATACACTAAAATGCAGCACAAAATGCCGTAAAATGGGGTTGGCAATCTCGAAGATATCTCAGCATCCCTACACGTGATCAGGCTGGGACCAATTTTTCCATGTAGGGGACGCTAAACCCTTCAAGATGCACCCCTTGGGGTGTGCGGGATGATAGTTTTTGACTGGTTTCAACAGCGTCAAAGTACGCGCAAATTCGCGACATTTCGTACACAAAACGCGCTCCCATATAGCTACTAAGGGGGAGCTAATCTCGAAGGTATCTTCGGAACCAAGAGTGATAGGAGCTTGGTTCTGGTATTGAAATTTACGTCTCACCATACCCTACGTCACGCGCACGTCGGTGCGTCGCTGTCGTTATTACGTGACCGTTTCCATTCGCCTATAACGTTATTTTATACACTAAAATGCAGCACAAAATGCCGTAAAATGGGGTTGGCAATCTCGAAGATATCTCAGCATCCCTACACGTGATCAGGCTGGGACCAATTTTTCCATGTAGGGGACGCTAAACCCTTCAAGATGCACCCCTTGGGGTGTGCGGGATGATAGTTTTTGACTGGTTTCAACAGCGTCAAAGTACGCGCAAATTCGCGACATTTCGTACACAAAACGCGCTCCCATATAGCTACTAAGGGGGAGCTAATCTCGAAGGTATCTTCGGAACCAAGAGTGATAGGAGCTTGGTTCTGGTATTGAAATTTACGTCTCACCATACCCTACGTCACGCGCACGTCGGTGCGTCGCTGTCGTTATTACGTGACCGTTTCCATTCGCCTATAACGTTATTTTATACACTAAAATGCAGCACAAAATGCCGTAAAATGGGGTTGGCAATCTCGAAGATATCTCAGCATCCCTACACGTGATCAGGCTGGGACCAATTTTTCCATGTAGGGGACGCTAAACCCTTCAAGATGCACCCCTTGGGGTGTGCGGGATGATAGTTTTTGACTGGTTTCAACAGCGTCAAAGTACGCGCAAATTCGCGACATTTCGTACACAAAACGCGCTCCCATATAGCTACTAAGGGGGAGCTAATCTCGAAGGTATCTTCGGAACCAAGAGTGATAGGAGCTTGGTTCTGGTATTGAAATTTACGTCTCACCATACCCTACGTCACGCGCACGTCGGTGCGTCGCTGTCGTTATTACGTGACCGTTTCCATTCGCCTATAACGTTATTTTATACACTAAAATGCAGCACAAAATGCCGTAAAATGGGGTTGGCAATCTCGAAGATATCTCAGCATCCCTACACGTGATCAGGCTGGGACCAATTTTTCCATGTAGGGGACGCTAAACCCTTCAAGATGCACCCCTTGGGGTGTGCGGGATGATAGTTTTTGACTGGTTTCAACAGCGTCAAAGTACGCGCAAATTCGCGACATTTCGTACACAAAACGCGCTCCCATATAGCTACTAAGGGGGAGCTAATCTCGAAGGTATCTTCGGAACCAAGAGTGATAGGAGCTTGGTTCTGGTATTGAAATTTACGTCTCACCATACCCTACGTCACGCGCACGTCGGTGCGTCGCTGTCGTTATTACGTGACCGTTTCCATTCGCCTATAACGTTATTTTATACACTAAAATGCAGCACAAAATGCCGTAAAATGGGGTTGGCAATCTCGAAGATATCTCAGCATCCCTACACGTGATCAGGCTGGGACCAATTTTTCCATGTAGGGGACGCTAAACCCTTCAAGATGCACCCCTTGGGGTGTGCGGGATGATAGTTTTTGACTGGTTTCAACAGCGTCAAAGTACGCGCAAATTCGCGACATTTCGTACACAAAACGCGCTCCCATATAGCTACTAAGGGGGAGCTAATCTCGAAGGTATCTTCGGAACCAAGAGTGATAGGAGCTTGGTTCTGGTATTGAAATTTACGTCTCACCATACCCTACGTCACGCGCACGTCGGTGCGTCGCTGTCGTTATTACGTGACCGTTTCCATTCGCCTATAACGTTATTTTATACACTAAAATGCAGCACAAAATGCCGTAAAATGGGGTTGGCAATCTCGAAGATATCTCAGCATCCCTACACGTGATCAGGCTGGGACCAATTTTTCCATGTAGGGGACGCTAAACCCTTCAAGATGCACCCCTTGGGGTGTGCGGGATGATAGTTTTTGACTGGTTTCAACAGCGTCAAAGTACGCGCAAATTCGCGACATTTCGTACACAAAACGCGCTCCCATATAGCTACTAAGGGGGAGCTAATCTCGAAGGTATCTTCGGAACCAAGAGTGATAGGAGCTTGGTTCTGGTATTGAAATTTACGTCTCACCATACCCTACGTCACGCGCACGTCGGTGCGTCGCTGTCGTTATTACGTGACCGTTTCCATTCGCCTATAACGTTATTTTATACACTAAAATGCAGCACAAAATGCCGTAAAATGGGGTTGGCAATCTCGAAGATATCTCAGCATCCCTACACGTGATCAGGCTGGGACCAATTTTTCCATGTAGGGGACGCTAAACCCTTCAAGATGCACCCCTTGGGGTGTGCGGGATGATAGTTTTTGACTGGTTTCAACAGCGTCAAAGTACGCGCAAATTCGCGACATTTCGTACACAAAACGCGCTCCCATATAGCTACTAAGGGGGAGCTAATCTCGAAGGTATCTTCGGAACCAAGAGTGATAGGAGCTTGGTTCTGGTATTGAAATTTACGTCTCACCATACCCTACGTCACGCGCACGTCGGTGCGTCGCTGTCGTTATTACGTGACCGTTTCCATTCGCCTATAACGTTATTTTATACACTAAAATGCAGCACAAAATGCCGTAAAATGGGGTTGGCAATCTCGAAGATATCTCAGCATCCCTACACGTGATCAGGCTGGGACCAATTTTTCCATGTAGGGGACGCTAAACCCTTCAAGATGCACCCCTTGGGGTGTGCGGGATGATAGTTTTTGACTGGTTTCAACAGCGTCAAAGTACGCGAAAATTCGCGACATTTCGTACACAAAACGCGCTCCCATATAGCTACTAAGGGGGAGCTAATCTCGAAGGTATCTTCGGAACCAAGAGTGATAGGAGCTTGGTTCTGGTATTGAAATTTACGTCTCACCATACCCTACGTCACGCGCACGTCGGTGCGTCGCTGTCGTTATTACGTGACCGTTTCCATTCGCCTATAACGTTATTTTATACACTAAAATGCAGCACAAAATGCCGTAAAATGGGGTTGGCAATCTCGAAGATATCTCAGCATCCCTACACGTGATCAGGCTGGGACCAATTTTTCCATGTAGGGGACGCTAAACCCTTCAAGATGCACCCCTTGGGGTGTGCGGGATGATAGTTTTTGACTGGTTTCAACAGCGTCAAAGTACGCGCAAATTCGCGACATTTCGTACACAAAACGCGCTCCCATATAGCTACTAAGGGGGAGCTAATCTCGAAGGTATCTTCGGAACCAAGAGTGATAGGAGCTTGGTTCTGGTATTGAAATTTACGTCTCACCATACCCTACGTCACGCGCACGTCGGTGCGTCGCTGTCGTTATTACGTGACCGTTTCCATTCGCCTATAACGTTATTTTATACACTAAAATGCAGCACAAAATGCCGTAAAATGGGGTTGGCAATCTCGAAGATATCTCAGCATCCCTACACGTGATCAGGCTGGGACCAATTTTTCCATGTAGGGGACGCTAAACCCTTCAAGATGCACCCCTTGGGGTGTGCGGGATGATAGTTTTTGACTGGTTTCAACAGCGTCAAAGTACGCGCAAATTCGCGACATTTCGTACACAAAACGCGCTCCCATATAGCTACTAAGGGGGAGCTAATCTCGAAGGTATCTTCGGAACCAAGAGTGATAGGAGCTTGGTTCTGGTATTGAAATTTACGTCTCACCATACCCTACGTCACGCGCACGTCGGTGCGTCGCTGTCGTTATTACGTGACCGTTTCCATTCGCCTATAACGTTATTTTATACACTAAAATGCAGCACAAAATGCCGTAAAATGGGGTTGGCAATCTCGAAGATATCTCAGCATCCCTACACGTGATCAGGCTGGGACCAATTTTTCCATGTAGGGGACGCTAAACCCTTCAAGATGCACCCCTTGGGGTGTGCGGGATGATAGTTTTTGACTGGTTTCAACAGCGTCAAAGTACGCGCAAATTCGCGACATTTCGTACACAAAACGCGCTCCCATATAGCTACTAAGGGGGAGCTAATCTCGAAGGTATCTTCGGAACCAAGAGTGATAGGAGCTTGGTTCTGGTATTGAAATTTACGTCTCACCATACCCTACGTCACGCGCACGTCGGTGCGTCGCTGTCGTTATTACGTGACCGTTTCCATTCGCCTATAACGTTATTTTATACACTAAAATGCAGCACAAAATGCCGTAAAATGGGGTTGGCAATCTCGAAGATATCTCAGCATCCCTACACGTGATCAGGCTGGGACCAATTTTTCCATGTAGGGGACGCTAAACCCTTCAAGATGCACCCCTTGGGGTGTGCGGGATGATAGTTTTTGACTGGTTTCAACAGCGTCAAAGTACGCGCAAATTCGCGACATTTCGTACACAAAACGCGCTCCCATATAGCTACTAAGGGGGAGCTAATCTCGAAGGTATCTTCGGAACCAAGAGTGATAGGAGCTTGGTTCTGGTATTGAAATTTACGTCTCACCATACCCTACGTCACGCGCACGTCGGTGCGTCGCTGTCGTTATTACGTGACCGTTTCCATTCGCCTATAACGTTATTTTATACACTAAAATGCAGCACAAAATGCCGTAAAATGGGGTTGGCAATCTCGAAGATATCTCAGCATCCCTACACGTGATCAGGCTGGGACCAATTTTTCCATGTAGGGGACGCTAAACCCTTCAAGATGCACCCCTTGGGGTGTGCGGGATGATAGTTTTTGACTGGTTTCAACAGCGTCAAAGTACGCGCAAATTCGCGACATTTCGTACACAAAACGCGCTCCCATATAGCTACTAAGGGGGAGCTAATCTCGAAGGTATCTTCGGAACCAAGAGTGATAGGAGCTTGGTTCTGGTATTGAAATTTACGTCTCACCATACCCTACGTCACGCGCACGTCGGTGCGTCGCTGTCGTTATTACGTGACCGTTTCCATTCGCCTATAACGTTATTTTATACACTAAAATGCAGCACAAAATGCCGTAAAATGGGGTTGGCAATCTCGAAGATATCTCAGCATCCCTACACGTGATCAGGCTGGGACCAATTTTTCCATGTAGGGGACGCTAAACCCTTCAAGATGCACCCCTTGGGGTGTGCGGGATGATAGTTTTTGACTGGTTTCAACAGCGTCAAAGTACGCGCAAATTCGCGACATTTCGTACACAAAACGCGCTCCCATATAGCTACTAAGGGGGAGCTAATCTCGAAGGTATCTTCGGAACCAAGAGTGATAGGAGCTTGGTTCTGGTATTGAAATTTACGTCTCACCATACCCTACGTCACGCGCACGTCGGTGCGTCGCTGTCGTTATTACGTGACCGTTTCCATTCGCCTATAACGTTATTTTATACACTAAAATGCAGCACAAAATGCCGTAAAATGGGGTTGGCAATCTCGAAGATATCTCAGCATCCCTACACGTGATCAGGCTGGGACCAATTTTTCCATGTAGGGGACGCTAAACCCTTCAAGATGCACCCCTTGGGGTGTGCGGGATGATAGTTTTTGACTGGTTTCAACAGCGTCAAAGTACGCGCAAATTCGCGACATTTCGTACACAAAACGCGCTCCCATATAGCTACTAAGGGGGAGCTAATCTCGAAGGTATCTTCGGAACCAAGAGTGATAGGAGCTTGGTTCTGGTATTGAAATTTACGTCTCACCATACCCTACGTCACGCGCACGTCGGTGCGTCGCTGTCGTTATTACGTGACCGTTTCCATTCGCCTATAACGTTATTTTATACACTAAAATGCAGCACAAAATGCCGTAAAATGGGGTTGGCAATCTCGAAGATATCTCAGCATCCCTACACGTGATCAGGCTGGGACCAATTTTTCCATGTAGGGGACGCTAAACCCTTCAAGATGCACCCCTTGGGGTGTGCGGGATGATAGTTTTTGACTGGTTTCAACAGCGTCAAAGTACGCGCAAATTCGCGACATTTCGTACACAAAACGCGCTCCCATATAGCTACTAAGGGGGAGCTAATCTCGAAGGTATCTTCGGAACCAAGAGTGATAGGAGCTTGGTTCTGGTATTGAAATTTACGTCTCACCATACCCTACGTCACGCGCACGTCGGTGCGTCGCTGTCGTTATTACGTGACCGTTTCCATTCGCCTATAACGTTATTTTATACACTAAAATGCAGCACAAAATGCCGTAAAATGGGGTTGGCAATCTCGAAGATATCTCAGCATCCCTACACGTGATCAGGCTGGGACCAATTTTTCCATGTAGGGGACGCTAAACCCTTCAAGATGCACCCCTTGGGGTGTGCGGGATGATAGTTTTTGACTGGTTTCAACAGCGTCAAAGTACGCGCAAATTCGCGACATTTCGTACACAAAACGCGCTCCCATATAGCTACTAAGGGGGAGCTAATCTCGAAGGTATCTTCGGAACCAAGAGTGATAGGAGCTTGGTTCTGGTATTGAAATTTACGTCTCACCATACCCTACGTCACGCGCACGTCGGTGCGTCGCTGTCGTTATTACGTGACCGTTTCCATTCGCCTATAACGTTATTTTATACACTAAAATGCAGCACAAAATGCCGTAAAATGGGGTTGGCAATCTCGAAGATATCTCAGCATCCCTACACGTGATCAGGCTGGGACCAATTTTTCCATGTAGGGGACGCTAAACCCTTCAAGATGCACCCCTTGGGGTGTGCGGGATGATAGTTTTTGACTGGTTTCAACAGCGTCAAAGTACGCGCAAATTCGCGACATTTCGTACACAAAACGCGCTCCCATATAGCTACTAAGGGGGAGCTAATCTCGAAGGTATCTTCGGAACCAAGAGTGATAGGAGCTTGGTTCTGGTATTGAAATTTACGTCTCACCATACCCTACGTCACGCGCACGTCGGTGCGTCGCTGTCGTTATTACGTGACCGTTTCCATTCGCCTATAACGTTATTTTATACACTAAAATGCAGCACAAAATGCCGTAAAATGGGGTTGGCAATCTCGAAGATATCTCAGCATCCCTACACGTGATCAGGCTGGGACCAATTTTTCCATGTAGGGGACGCTAAACCCTTCAAGATGCACCCTTGGGGTGTGCGGGATGATAGTTTTTGACTGGTTTCAACAGCGTCAAAGTACGCGCAAATTCGCGACATTTCGTACACAAAACGCGCTCCCATATAGCTACTAAGGGGGAGCTAATCTCGAAGGTATCTTCGGAACCAAGAGTGATAGGAGCTTGGTTCTGGTATTGAAATTTACGTCTCACCATACCCTACGTCACGCGCACGTCGGTGCGTCGCTGTCGTTATTACGTGACCGTTTCCATTCGCCTATAACGTTATTTTATACACTAAAATGCAGCACAAAATGCCGTAAAATGGGGTTGGCAATCTCGAAGATATCTCAGCATCCCTACACGTGATCAGGCTGGGACCAATTTTTCCATGTAGGGGACGCTAAACCCTTCAAGATGCACCCCTTGGGGTGTGCGGGATGATAGTTTTTGACTGGTTTCAACAGCGTCAAAGTACGCGCAAATTCGCGACATTTCGTACACAAAACGCGCTCCCATATAGCTACTAAGGGGGAGCTAATCTCGAAGGTATCTTCGGAACCAAGAGTGATAGGAGCTTGGTTCTGGTATTGAAATTTACGTCTCACCATACCCTACGTCACGCGCACGTCGGTGCGTCGCTGTCGTTATTACGTGACCGTTTCCATTCGCCTATAACGTTATTTTATACACTAAAATGCAGCACAAAATGCCGTAAAATGGGGTTGGCAATCTCGAAGATATCTCAGCATCCCTACACGTGATCAGGCTGGGACCAATTTTTCCATGTAGGGGACGCTAAACCCTTCAAGATGCACCCCTTGGGGTGTGCGGGATGATAGTTTTTGACTGGTTTCAACAGCGTCAAAGTACGCGCAAATTCGCGACATTTCGTACACAAAACGCGCTCCCATATAGCTACTAAGGGGGAGCTAATCTCGAAGGTATCTTCGGAACCAAGAGTGATAGGAGCTTGGTTCTGGTATTGAAATTTACGTCTCACCATACCCTACGTCACGCGCACGTCGGTGCGTCGCTGTCGTTATTACGTGACCGTTTCCATTCGCCTATAACGTTATTTTATACACTAAAATGCAGCACAAAATGCCGTAAAATGGGGTTGGCAATCTCGAAGATATCTCAGCATCCCTACACGTGATCAGGCTGGGACCAATTTTTCCATGTAGGGGACGCTAAACCCTTCAAGATGCACCCCTTGGGGTGTGCGGGATGATAGTTTTTGACTGGTTTCAACAGCGTCAAAGTACGCGCAAATTCGCGACATTTCGTACACAAAACGCGCTCCCATATAGCTACTAAGGGGGAGCTAATCTCGAAGGTATCTTCGGAACCAAGAGTGATAGGAGCTTGGTTCTGGTATTGAAATTTACGTCTCACCATACCCTACGTCACGCGCACGTCGGTGCGTCGCTGTCGTTATTACGTGACCGTTTCCATTCGCCTATAACGTTATTTTATACACTAAAATGCAGCACAAAATGCCGTAAAATGGGGTTGGCAATCTCGAAGATATCTCAGCATCCCTACACGTGATCAGGCTGGGACCAATTTTTCCATGTAGGGGACGCTAAACCCTTCAAGATGCACCCCTTGGGGTGTGCGGGATGATAGTTTTTGACTGGTTTCAACAGCGTCAAAGTACGCGCAAATTCGCGACATTTCGTACACAAAACGCGCTCCCATATAGCTACTAAGGGGGAGCTAATCTCGAAGGTATCTTCGGAACCAAGAGTGATAGGAGCTTGGTTCTGGTATTGAAATTTACGTCTCACCATACCCTACGTCACGCGCACGTCGGTGCGTCGCTGTCGTTATTACGTGACCGTTTCCATTCGCCTATAACGTTATTTTATACACTAAAATGCAGCACAAAATGCCGTAAAATGGGGTTGGCAATCTCGAAGATATCTCAGCATCCCTACACGTGATCAGGCTGGGACCAATTTTTCCATGTAGGGGACGCTAAACCCTTCAAGATGCACCCCTTGGGGTGTGCGGGATGATAGTTTTTGACTGGTTTCAACAGCGTCAAAGTACGCGCAAATTCGCGACATTTCGTACACAAAACGCGCTCCCATATAGCTACTAAGGGGGAGCTAATCTCGAAGGTATCTTCGGAACCAAGAGTGATAGGAGCTTGGTTCTGGTATTGAAATTTACGTCTCACCATACCCTACGTCACGCGCACGTCGGTGCGTCGCTGTCGTTATTACGTGACCGTTTCCATTCGCCTATAACGTTATTTTATACACTAAAATGCAGCACAAAATGCCGTAAAATGGGGTTGGCAATCTCGAAGATATCTCAGCATCCCTACACGTGATCAGGCTGGGACCAATTTTTCCATGTAGGGGACGCTAAACCCTTCAAGATGCACCCCTTGGGGTGTGCGGGATGATAGTTTTTGACTGGTTTCAACAGCGTCAAAGTACGCGCAAATTCGCGACATTTCGTACACAAAACGCGCTCCCATATAGCTACTAAGGGGGAGCTAATCTCGAAGGTATCTTCGGAACCAAGAGTGATAGGAGCTTGGTTCTGGTATTGAAATTTACGTCTCACCATACCCTACGTCACGCGCACGTCGGTGCGTCGCTGTCGTTATTACGTGACCGTTTCCATTCGCCTATAACGTTATTTTATACACTAAAATGCAGCACAAAATGCCGTAAAATGGGGTTGGCAATCTCGAAGATATCTCAGCATCCCTACACGTGATCAGGCTGGGACCAATTTTTCCATGTAGGGGACGCTAAACCCTTCAAGATGCACCCCTTGGGGTGTGCGGGATGATAGTTTTTGACTGGTTTCAACAGCGTCAAAGTACGCGCAAATTCGCGACATTTCGTACACAAAACGCGCTCCCATATAGCTACTAAGGGGGAGCTAATCTCGAAGGTATCTTCGGAACCAAGAGTGATAGGAGCTTGGTTCTGGTATTGAAATTTACGTCTCACCATACCCTACGTCACGCGCACGTCGGTGCGTCGCTGTCGTTATTACGTGACCGTTTCCATTCGCCTATAACGTTATTTTATACACTAAAATGCAGCACAAAATGCCGTAAAATGGGGTTGGCAATCTCGAAGATATCTCAGCATCCCTACACGTGATCAGGCTGGGACCAATTTTTCCATGTAGGGGACGCTAAACCCTTCAAGATGCACCCCTTGGGGTGTGCGGGATGATAGTTTTTGACTGGTTTCAACAGCGTCAAAGTACGCGCAAATTCGCGACATTTCGTACACAAAACGCGCTCCCATATAGCTACTAAGGGGGAGCTAATCTCGAAGGTATCTTCGGAACCAAGAGTGATAGGAGCTTGGTTCTGGTATTGAAATTTACGTCTCACCATACCCTACGTCACGCGCACGTCGGTGCGTCGCTGTCGTTATTACGTGACCGTTTCCATTCGCCTATAACGTTATTTTATACACTAAAATGCAGCACAAAATGCCGTAAAATGGGGTTGGCAATCTCGAAGATATCTCAGCATCCCTACACGTGATCAGGCTGGGACCAATTTTTCCATGTAGGGGACGCTAAACCCTTCAAGATGCACCCCTTGGGGTGTGCGGGATGATAGTTTTTGACTGGTTTCAACAGCGTCAAAGTACGCGCAAATTCGCGACATTTCGTACACAAAACGCGCTCCCATATAGCTACTAAGGGGGAGCTAATCTCGAAGGTATCTTCGGAACCAAGAGTGATAGGAGCTTGGTTCTGGTATTGAAATTTACGTCTCACCATACCCTACGTCACGCGCACGTCGGTGCGTCGCTGTCGTTATTACGTGACCGTTTCCATTCGCCTATAACGTTATTTTATACACTAAAATGCAGCACAAAATGCCGTAAAATGGGGTTGGCAATCTCGAAGATATCTCAGCATCCCTACACGTGATCAGGCTGGGACCAATTTTTCCATGTAGGGGACGCTAAACCCTTCAAGATGCACCCCTTGGGGTGTGCGGGATGATAGTTTTTGACTGGTTTCAACAGCGTCAAAGTACGCGCAAATTCGCGACATTTCGTACACAAAACGCGCTCCCATATAGCTACTAAGGGGGAGCTAATCTCGAAGGTATCTTCGGAACCAAGAGTGATAGGAGCTTGGTTCTGGTATTGAAATTTACGTCTCACCATACCCTACGTCACGCGCACGTCGGTGCGTCGCTGTCGTTATTACGTGACCGTTTCCATTCGCCTATAACGTTATTTTATACACTAAAATGCAGCACAAAATGCCGTAAAATGGGGTTGGCAATCTCGAAGATATCTCAGCATCCCTACACGTGATCAGGCTGGGACCAATTTTTCCATGTAGGGGACGCTAAACCCTTCAAGATGCACCCCTTGGGGTGTGCGGGATGATAGTTTTTGACTGGTTTCAACAGCGTCAAAGTACGCGCAAATTCGCGACATTTCGTACACAAAACGCGCTCCCATATAGCTACTAAGGGGGAGCTAATCTCGAAGGTATCTTCGGAACCAAGAGTGATAGGAGCTTGGTTCTGGTATTGAAATTTACGTCTCACCATACCCTACGTCACGCGCACGTCGGTGCGTCGCTGTCGTTATTACGTGACCGTTTCCATTCGCCTATAACGTTATTTTATACACTAAAATGCAGCACAAAATGCCGTAAAATGGGGTTGGCAATCTCGAAGATATCTCAGCATCCCTACACGTGATCAGGCTGGGACCAATTTTTCCATGTAGGGGACGCTAAACCCTTCAAGATGCACCCCTTGGGGTGTGCGGGATGATAGTTTTTGACTGGTTTCAACAGCGTCAAAGTACGCGCAAATTCGCGACATTTCGTACACAAAACGCGCTCCCATATAGCTACTAAGGGGGAGCTAATCTCGAAGGTATCTTCGGAACCAAGAGTGATAGGAGCTTGGTTCTGGTATTGAAATTTACGTCTCACCATACCCTACGTCACGCGCACGTCGGTGCGTCGCTGTCGTTATTACGTGACCGTTTCCATTCGCCTATAACGTTATTTTATACACTAAAATGCAGCACAAAATGCCGTAAAATGGGGTTGGCAATCTCGAAGATATCTCAGCATCCCTACACGTGATCAGGCTGGGACCAATTTTTCCATGTAGGGGACGCTAAACCCTTCAAGATGCACCCCTTGGGGTGTGCGGGATGATAGTTTTTGACTGGTTTCAACAGCGTCAAAGTACGCGCAAATTCGCGACATTTCGTACACAAAACGCGCTCCCATATAGCTACTAAGGGGGAGCTAATCTCGAAGGTATCTTCGGAACCAAGAGTGATAGGAGCTTGGTTCTGGTATTGAAATTTACGTCTCACCATACCCTACGTCACGCGCACGTCGGTGCGTCGCTGTCGTTATTACGTGACCGTTTCCATTCGCCTATAACGTTATTTTATACACTAAAATGCAGCACAAAATGCCGTAAAATGGGGTTGGCAATCTCGAAGATATCTCAGCATCCCTACACGTGATCAGGCTGGGACCAATTTTTCCATGTAGGGGACGCTAAACCCTTCAAGATGCACCCCTTGGGGTGTGCGGGATGATAGTTTTTGACTGGTTTCAACAGCGTCAAAGTACGCGCAAATTCGCGACATTTCGTACACAAAACGCGCTCCCATATAGCTACTAAGGGGGAGCTAATCTCGAAGGTATCTTCGGAACCAAGAGTGATAGGAGCTTGGTTCTGGTATTGAAATTTACGTCTCACCATACCCTACGTCACGCGCACGTCGGTGCGTCGCTGTCGTTATTACGTGACCGTTTCCATTCGCCTATAACGTTATTTTATACACTAAAATGCAGCACAAAATGCCGTAAAATGGGGTTGGCAATCTCGAAGATATCTCAGCATCCCTACACGTGATCAGGCTGGGACCAATTTTTCCATGTAGGGGACGCTAAACCCTTCAAGATGCACCCCTTGGGGTGTGCGGGATGATAGTTTTTGACTGGTTTCAACAGCGTCAAAGTACGCGCAAATTCGCGACATTTCGTACACAAAACGCGCTCCCATATAGCTACTAAGGGGGAGCTAATCTCGAAGGTATCTTCGGAACCAAGAGTGATAGGAGCTTGGTTCTGGTATTGAAATTTACGTCTCACCATACCCTACGTCACGCGCACGTCGGTGCGTCGCTGTCGTTATTACGTGACCGTTTCCATTCGCCTATAACGTTATTTTATACACTAAAATGCAGCACAAAATGCCGTAAAATGGGGTTGGCAATCTCGAAGATATCTCAGCATCCCTACACGTGATCAGGCTGGGACCAATTTTTCCATGTAGGGGACGCTAAACCCTTCAAGATGCACCCCTTGGGGTGTGCGGGATGATAGTTTTTGACTGGTTTCAACAGCGTCAAAGTACGCGCAAATTCGCGACATTTCGTACACAAAACGCGCTCCCATATAGCTACTAAGGGGGAGCTAATCTCGAAGGTATCTTCGGAACCAAGAGTGATAGGAGCTTGGTTCTGGTATTGAAATTTACGTCTCACCATACCCTACGTCACGCGCACGTCGGTGCGTCGCTGTCGTTATTACGTGACCGTTTCCATTCGCCTATAACGTTATTTTATACACTAAAATGCAGCACAAAATGCCGTAAAATGGGGTTGGCAATCTCGAAGATATCTCAGCATCCCTACACGTGATCAGGCTGGGACCAATTTTTCCATGTAGGGGACGCTAAACCCTTCAAGATGCACCCCTTGGGGTGTGCGGGATGATAGTTTTTGACTGGTTTCAACAGCGTCAAAGTACGCGCAAATTCGCGACATTTCGTACACAAAACGCGCTCCCATATAGCTACTAAGGGGGAGCTAATCTCGAAGGTATCTTCGGAACCAAGAGTGATAGGAGCTTGGTTCTGGTATTGAAATTTACGTCTCACCATACCCTACGTCACGCGCACGTCGGTGCGTCGCTGTCGTTATTACGTGACCGTTTCCATTCGCCTATAACGTTATTTTATACACTAAAATGCAGCACAAAATGCCATCGTAAAATGGGGTTGGCAATCTCGAAGATATCTCAGCATCCCTACACGTGATCAGGCTGGGACCAATTTTTCCATGTAGGGGACGCTAAACCCTTCAAGATGCACCCCTTGGGGTGTGCGGGATGATAGTTTTTGACTGGTTTCAACAGCGTCAAAGTACGCGCAAATTCGCGACATTTCGTACACAAAACGCGCTCCCATATAGCTACTAAGGGGGAGCTAATCTCGAAGGTATCTTCGGAACCAAGAGTGATAGGAGCTTGGTTCTGGTATTGAAATTTACGTCTCACCATACCCTACGTCACGCGCACGTCGGTGCGTCGCTGTCGTTATTACGTGACCGTTTCCATTCGCCTATAACGTTATTTTATACACTAAAATGCAGCACAAAATGCCGTAAAATGGGGTTGGCAATCTCGAAGATATCTCAGCATCCCTACACGTGATCAGGCTGGGACCAATTTTTCCATGTAGGGGACGCTAAACCCTTCAAGATGCACCCCTTGGGGTGTGCGGGATGATAGTTTTTGACTGGTTTCAACAGCGTCAAAGTACGCGCAAATTCGCGACATTTCGTACACAAAACGCGCTCCCATATAGCTACTAAGGGGGAGCTAATCTCGAAGGTATCTTCGGAACCAAGAGTGATAGGAGCTTGGTTCTGGTATTGAAATTTACGTCTCACCATACCCTACGTCACGCGCACGTCGGTGCGTCGCTGTCGTTATTACGTGACCGTTTCCATTCGCCTATAACGTTATTTTATACACTAAAATGCAGCACAAAATGCCGTAAAATGGGGTTGGCAATCTCGAAGATATCTCAGCATCCCTACACGTGATCAGGCTGGGACCAATTTTTCCATGTAGGGGACGCTAAACCCTTCAAGATGCACCCCTTGGGGTGTGCGGGATGATAGTTTTTGACTGGTTTCAACAGCGTCAAAGTACGCGCAAATTCGCGACATTTCGTACACAAAACGCGCTCCCATATAGCTACTAAGGGGGAGCTAATCTCGAAGGTATCTTCGGAACCAAGAGTGATAGGAGCTTGGTTCTGGTATTGAAATTTACGTCTCACCATACCCTACGTCACGCGCACGTCGGTGCGTCGCTGTCGTTATTACGTGACCGTTTCCATTCGCCTATAACGTTATTTTATACACTAAAATGCAGCACAAAATGCCGTAAAATGGGGTTGGCAATC
The DNA here is from genome assembly GCF_026914265.1 of Mya arenaria. Classification (NCBI taxonomy): domain Eukaryota; kingdom Metazoa; phylum Mollusca; class Bivalvia; order Myida; family Myidae; genus Mya; species Mya arenaria. Next base: position 32,791,993 of record NC_069128.1, read on the forward strand.
TCGAAGATATCTCAGCATCCCTACACGTGATCAGGCTGGGACCAATTTTTCCATGTAGGGGACGCTAAACCCTTCAAGATGCACCCCTTGGGGTGTGCGGGATGATAGTTTTTGACTGGTTTCAACAGCGTCAAAGTACGCGCAAATTCGCGACATTTCGTACACAAAACGCGCTCCCATATAGCTACTAAGGGGGAGCTAATCTCGAAGGTATCTTCGGAACCAAGAGTGATAGGAGCTTGGTTCTGGTATTGAAATTTACGTCTCACCATACCCTACGTCACGCGCACGTCGGTGCGTCGCTGTCGTTATTACGTGACCGTTTCCATTCGCCTATAACGTTATTTTATACACTAAAATGCAGCACAAAATGCCGTAAAATGGGGTTGGCAATCTCGAAGATATCTCAGCATCCCTACACGTGATCAGGCTGGGACCAATTTTTCCATGTAGGGGACGCTAAACCCTTCAAGATGCACCCCTTGGGGTGTGCGGGATGATAGTTTTTGACTGGTTTCAACAGCGTCAAAGTACGCGCAAATTCGCGACATTTCGTACACAAAACGCGCTCCCATATAGCTACTAAGGGGGAGCTAATCTCGAAGGTATCTTCGGAACCAAGAGTGATAGGAGCTTGGTTCTGGTATTGAAATTTACGTCTCACCATACCCTACGTCACGCGCACGTCGGTGCGTCGCTGTCGTTATTACGTGACCGTTTCCATTCGCCTATAACGTTATTTTATACACTAAAATGCAGCACAAAATGCCGTAAAATGGGGTTGGCAATCTCGAAGATATCTCAGCATCCCTACACGTGATCAGGCTGGGACCAATTTTTCCATGTAGGGGACGCTAAACCCTTCAAGATGCACCCCTTGGGGTGTGCGGGATGATAGTTTTTGACTGGTTTCAACAGCGTCAAAGTACGCGCAAATTCGCGACATTTCGTACACAAAACGCGCTCCCATATAGCTACTAAGGGGGAGCTAATCTCGAAGGTATCTTCGGAACCAAGAGTGATAGGAGCTTGGTTCTGGTATTGAAATTTACGTCTCACCATACCCTACGTCACGCGCACGTCGGTGCGTCGCTGTCGTTATTACGTGACCGTTTCCATTCGCCTATAACGTTATTTTATACACTAAAATGCAGCACAAAATGCCGTAAAATGGGGTTGGCAATCTCGAAGATATCTCAGCATCCCTACACGTGATCAGGCTGGGACCAATTTTTCCATGTAGGGGACGCTAAACCCTTCAAGATGCACCCCTTGGGGTGTGCGGGATGATAGTTTTTGACTGGTTTCAACAGCGTCAAAGTACGCGCAAATTCGCGACATTTCGTACACAAAACGCGCTCCCATATAGCTACTAAGGGGGAGCTAATCTCGAAGGTATCTTCGGAACCAAGAGTGATAGGAGCTTGGTTCTGGTATTGAAATTTACGTCTCACCATACCCTACGTCACGCGCACGTCGGTGCGTCGCTGTCGTTATTACGTGACCGTTTCCATTCGCCTATAACGTTATTTTATACACTAAAATGCAGCACAAAATGCCGTAAAATGGGGTTGGCAATCTCGAAGATATCTCAGCATCCCTACACGTGATCAGGCTGGGACCAATTTTTCCATGTAGGGGACGCTAAACCCTTCAAGATGCACCCCTTGGGGTGTGCGGGATGATAGTTTTTGACTGGTTTCAACAGCGTCAAAGTACGCGCAAATTCGCGACATTTCGTACACAAAACGCGCTCCCATATAGCTACTAAGGGGGAGCTAATCTCGAAGGTATCTTCGGAACCAAGAGTGATAGGAGCTTGGTTCTGGTATTGAAATTTACGTCTCACCATACCCTACGTCACGCGCACGTCGGTGCGTCGCTGTCGTTATTACGTGACCGTTTCCATTCGCCTATAACGTTATTTTATACACTAAAATGCAGCACAAAATGCCGTAAAATGGGGTTGGCAATCTCGAAGATATCTCAGCATCCCTACACGTGATCAGGCTGGGACCAATTTTTCCATGTAGGGGACGCTAAACCCTTCAAGATGCACCCCTTGGGGTGTGCGGGATGATAGTTTTTGACTGGTTTCAACAGCGTCAAAGTACGCGCAAATTCGCGACATTTCGTACACAAAACGCGCTCCCATATAGCTACTAAGGGGGAGCTAATCTCGAAGGTATCTTCGGAACCAAGAGTGATAGGAGCTTGGTTCTGGTATTGAAATTTACGTCTCACCATACCCTACGTCACGCGCACGTCGGTGCGTCGCTGTCGTTATTACGTGACCGTTTCCATTCGCCTATAACGTTATTTTATACACTAAAATGCAGCACAAAATGCCGTAAAATGGGGTTGGCAATCTCGAAGATATCTCAGCATCCCTACACGTGATCAGGCTGGGACCAATTTTTCCATGTAGGGGACGCTAAACCCTTCAAGATGCACCCCTTGGGGTGTGCGGGATGATAGTTTTTGACTGGTTTCAACAGCGTCAAAGTACGCGCAAATTCGCGACATTTCGTACACAAAACGCGCTCCCATATAGCTACTAAGGGGGAGCTAATCTCGAAGGTATCTTCGGAACCAAGAGTGATAGGAGCTTGGTTCTGGTATTGAAATTTACGTCTCACCATACCCTACGTCACGCGCACGTCGGTGCGTCGCTGTCGTTATTACGTGACCGTTTCCATTCGCCTATAACGTTATTTTATACACTAAAATGCAGCACAAAATGCCGTAAAATGGGGTTGGCAATCTCGAAGATATCTCAGCATCCCTACACGTGATCAGGCTGGGACCAATTTTTCCATGTAGGGGACGCTAAACCCTTCAAGATGCACCCCTTGGGGTGTGCGGGATGATAGTTTTTGACTGGTTTCAACAGCGTCAAAGTACGCGCAAATTCGCGACATTTCGTACACAAAACGCGCTCCCATATAGCTACTAAGGGGGAGCTAATCTCGAAGGTATCTTCGGAACCAAGAGTGATAGGAGCTTGGTTCTGGTATTGAAATTTACGTCTCACCATACCCTACGTCACGCGCACGTCGGTGCGTCGCTGTCGTTATTACGTGACCGTTTCCATTCGCCTATAACGTTATTTTATACACTAAAATGCAGCACAAAATGCCGTAAAATGGGGTTGGCAATCTCGAAGATATCTCAGCATCCCTACACGTGATCAGGCTGGGACCAATTTTTCCATGTAGGGGACGCTAAACCCTTCAAGATGCACCCCTTGGGGTGTGCGGGATGATAGTTTTTGACTGGTTTCAACAGCGTCAAAGTACGCGCAAATTCGCGACATTTCGTACACAAAACGCGCTCCCATATAGCTACTAAGGGGGAGCTAATCTCGAAGGTATCTTCGGAACCAAGAGTGATAGGAGCTTGGTTCTGGTATTGAAATTTACGTCTCACCATACCCTACGTCACGCGCACGTCGGTGCGTCGCTGTCGTTATTACGTGACCGTTTCCATTCGCCTATAACGTTATTTTATACACTAAAATGCAGCACAAAATGCCGTAAAATGGGGTTGGCAATCTCGAAGATATCTCAGCATCCCTACACGTGATCAGGCTGGGACCAATTTTTCCATGTAGGGGACGCTAAACCCTTCAAGATGCACCCCTTGGGGTGTGCGGGATGATAGTTTTTGACTGGTTTCAACAGCGTCAAAGTACGCGCAAATTCGCGACATTTCGTACACAAAACGCGCTCCCATATAGCTACTAAGGGGGAGCTAATCTCGAAGGTATCTTCGGAACCAAGAGTGATAGGAGCTTGGTTCTGGTATTGAAATTTACGTCTCACCATACCCTACGTCACGCGCACGTCGGTGCGTCGCTGTCGTTATTACGTGACCGTTTCCATTCGCCTATAACGTTATTTTATACACTAAAATGCAGCACAAAATGCCGTAAAATGGGGTTGGCAATCTCGAAGATATCTCAGCATCCCTACACGTGATCAGGCTGGGACCAATTTTTCCATGTAGGGGACGCTAAACCCTTCAAGATGCACCCCTTGGGGTGTGCGGGATGATAGTTTTTGACTGGTTTCAACAGCGTCAAAGTACGCGCAAATTCGCGACATTTCGTACACAAAACGCGCTCCCATATAGCTACTAAGGGGGAGCTAATCTCGAAGGTATCTTCGGAACCAAGAGTGATAGGAGCTTGGTTCTGGTATTGAAATTTACGTCTCACCATACCCTACGTCACGCGCACGTCGGTGCATCGCTGTCGTTATTACGTGACCGTTTCCATTCGCCTATAACGTTATTTTATACACTAAAATGCAGCACAAAATGCCGTAAAATGGGGTTGGCAATCTCGAAGATATCTTAGCATCCCTACACGTGATCAGGCTGGGACCAATTTTTCCATGTAGGGGACGCTAAACCCTTCAAGATGCACCCCTTGGGGTGTGCGGGATGATAGTTTTTGACTGGTTTCAACAGCGTCAAAGTACGCGCAAATTCGCGACATTTCGTACACAAAACGCGCTCCCATATAGCTACTAAGGGGGAGCTAATCTCGAAGGTATCTTCGGAACCAAGAGTGATAGGAGCTTGGTTCTGGTATTGAAATTTACGTCTCACCATACCCTACGTCACGCGCACGTCGGTGCATCGCTGTCGTTATTACGTGACCGTTTCCATTCGCCTATAACGTTATTTTATACACTAAAATGCAGCACAAAATGCCGTAAAATGGGGTCGGCAATCTCGAAGATATCTCAGCATCCCTACACGTGATCAGGCTGGGACCAATTTTTCCATGTAGGGGACGCTAAACCCTTCAAGATGCACCCCTTGGGGTGTGCGGGATGATAGTTTTTTGACTGGTTTCAACAGCGTCAAAGTACGCGCAAATTCGCGACATTTCGTACACAAAACGCGCTCCCATATAGCTACTAAGGGGGAGCTAATCTCGAAGGTATCTTCGGAACCAAGAGTGATAGGAGCTTGGTTCTGGTATTGAAATTTACGTCTCACCATACCCTACGTCACGCGCACGTCGGTGCATCGCTGTCGTTATTACGTGACCGTTTCCATTCGCCTATAACGTTATTTTATACACTAAAATGCAGCACAAAATGCCGTAAAATGGGGTCGGCAATCTCGAAGATATCTTAGCATCCCTACACGTGATCAGGCTGGGACCAATTTTTCCATGTAGGGGACGCTAAACCCTTCAAGATGCACCCCTTGGGGTGTGCGGGATGATAGTTTTTGACTGGTTTCAACAGCGTCAAAGTACGCGCAAATTCGCGACATTTCGTACACAAAACGCGCTCCCATATAGCTACTAAGGGGGAGCTAATCTCGAAGGTATCTTCGGAACCAAGAGTGATAGGAGCTTGGTTCTGGTATTGAAATTTACGTCTCACCATACCCTACGTCACGCGCACGTCGGTGCATCGCTGTCGTTATTACGTGACCGTTTCCATTCGCCTATAACGTTATTTTATACACTAAAATGCAGCACAAAATGCCGTAAAATGGGGTCGGCAATCTCGAAGATATCTTAGCATCCCTACACGTGATCAGGCTGGGACCAATTTTTCCATGTAGGGGACGCTAAACCCTTCAAGATGCACCCCTTGGGGTGTGCGGGATGATAGTTTTTGACTGGTTTCAACAGCGTCAAAGTACGCGCAAATTCGCGACATTTCGTACACAAAACGCGCTCCCATATAGCTACTAAGGGGGAGCTAATCTCGAAGGTATCTTCGGAACCAAGAGTGATAGGAGCTTGGTTCTGGTTACGTGACCGTTTCCATTCGCCTATAACGTTATTTTATACACTAAAATGCAGCACAAAATGCCGTAAAATGGGGTCGGCAATCTCGAAGATATCTTAGCATCCCTACACGTGATCAGGCTGGGACCAATTTTTCCATGTAGGGGACGCTAAACCCTTCAAGATGCACCCCTTGGGGTGTGCGGGATGATAGTTTTTGACTGGTTTCAACAGCGTCAAAGTACGCGCAAATTCGCGACATTTCGTACACAAAACGCGCTCCCATATAGCTACTAAGGGGGAGCTAATCTCGAAGGTATCTTCGGAACCAAGAGTGATAGGAGCTTGGTTCTGGTATTGAAATTTACGTCTCACCATACCCTACGTCACGCGCACGTCGGTGCATCGCTGTCGTTATTACGTGACCGTTTCCATTCGCCTATAACGTTATTTTATACACTAAAATGCAGCACAAAATGCCGTAAAATGGGGTCGGCAATCTCGAAGATATCTTAGCATCCCTACACGTGATCAGGCTGGGACCAATTTTTCCATGTAGGGGACGCTAAACCCTTCAAGATGCACCCCTTGGGGTGTGCGGGATGATAGTTTTTGACTGGTTTCAACAGCGTCAAAGTACGCGCAAATTCGCGACATTTCGTACACAAAACGCGCTCCCATATAGCTACTAAGGGGGAGCTAATCTCGAAGGTATCTTCGGAACCAAGAGTGATAGGAGCTTGGTTCTGGTATTGAAATTTACGTCTCACCATACCCTACGTCACGCGCACGTCGGTGCATCGCTGTCGTTATTACGTGACCGTTTCCATTCGCCTATAACGTTATTTTATACACTAAAATGCAGCACAAAATGCCGTAAAATGGGGTTCGGCAATCTCGAAGATATCTTAGCATCCCTACACGTGATCAGGCTGGGACCAATTTTTCCATGTAGGGGACGCTAAACCCTTCAAGATGCACCCCTTGGGGTGTGCGGGATGATAGTTTTTGACTGGTTTCAACAGCGTCAAAGTACGCGCAAATTCGCGACATTTCGTACACAAAACGCGCTCCCATATAGCTACTAAGGGGGAGCTAATCTCGAAGGTATCTTCGGAACCAAGAGTGATAGGAGCTTGGTTCTGGTATTGAAATTTACGTCTCACCATACCCTACGTCACGCGCACGTCGGTGCATCGCTGTCGTTATTACGTGACCGTTTCCATTCGCCTATAACGTTATTTTATACACTAAAATGCAGCACAAAATGCCGTAAAATGGGGTCGGCAATCTCGAAGATATCTTAGCATCCCTACACGTGATCAGGCTGGGACCAATTTTTCCATGTAGGGGACGCTAAACCCTTCAAGATGCACCCCTTGGGGTGTGCGGGATGATAGTTTTTGACTGGTTTCAACAGCGTCAAAGTACGCGCAAATTCGCGACATTTCGTACACAAAACGCGCTCCCATATAGCTACTAAGGGGGAGCTAATCTCGAAGGTATCTTCGGAACCAAGAGTGATAGGAGCTTGGTTCTGGTATTGAAATTTACGTCTCACCATACCCTACGTCACGCGCACGTCGGTGCATCGCTGTCGTTATTACGTGACCGTTTCCATTCGCCTATAACGTTATTTTATACACTAAAATGCAGCACAAATGCCGTAAAATGGGGTCGGCAATCTCGAAGATATCTTAGCATCCCTACACGTGATCAGGCTGGGACCAATTTTTCCATGTAGGGGACGCTAAACCCTTCAAGATGCACCCCTTGGGGTGTGCGGGATGATAGTTTTTGACTGGTTTCAACAGCGTCAAAGTACGCGCAAATTCGCGACATTTCGTACACAAAACGCGCTCCCATATAGCTACTAAGGGGGAGCTAATCTCGAAGGTATCTTCGGAACCAAGAGTGATAGGAGCTTGGTTCTGGTATTGAAATTTACGTCTCACCATACCCTACGTCACGCGCACGTCGGTGCATCGCTGTCGTTATTACGTGACCGTTTCCATTCGCCTATAACGTTATTTTATACACTAAAATGCAGCACAAAATGCCGTAAAATGGGGTCGGCAATCTCGAAGATATCTTAGCATCCCTACACGTGATCAGGCTGGGACCAATTTTTCCATGTAGGGGACGCTAAACCCTTCAAGATGCACCCCTTGGGGTGTGCGGGATGATAGTTTTTGACTGGTTTCAACAGCGTCAAAGTACGCGCAAATTCGCGACATTTCGTACACAAAACGCGCTCCCATATAGCTACTAAGGGGGAGCTAATCTCGAAGGTATCTTCGGAACCAAGAGTGATAGGAGCTTGGTTCTGGTATTGAAATTTACGTCTCACCATACCCTACGTCACGCGCACGTCGGTGCATCGCTGTCGTTATTACGTGACCGTTTCCATTCGCCTATAACGTTATTTTATACACTAAAATGCAGCACAAAATGCCGTAAAATGGGGTCGGCAATCTCGAAGATATCTTAGCATCCCTACACGTGATCAGGCTGGGACCAATTTTTCCATGTAGGGGACGCTAAACCCTTCAAGATGCACCCCTTGGGGTGTGCGGGATGATAGTTTTTGACTGGTTTCAACAGCGTCAAAGTACGCGCAAATTCGCGACATTTCGTACACAAAACGCGCTCCCATATAGCTACTAAGGGGGAGCTAATCTCGAAGGTATCTTCGGAACCAAGAGTGATAGGAGCTTGGTTCTGGTATTGAAATTTACGTCTCACCATACCCTACGTCACGCGCACGTCGGTGCATCGCTGTCGTTATTACGTGACCGTTTCCATTCGCCTATAACGTTATTTTATACACTAAAATGCAGCACAAAATGCCGTAAAATGGGGTCGGCAATCTCGAAGATATCTTAGCATCCCTACACGTGATCAGGCTGGGACCAATTTTTCCATGTAGGGGACGCTAAACCCTTCAAGATGCACCCCTTGGGGTGTGCGGGATGATAGTTTTTGACTGGTTTCAACAGCGTCAAAGTACGCGCAAATTCGCGACATTTCGTACACAAAACGCGCTCCCATATAGCTACTAAGGGGGAGCTAATCTCGAAGGTATCTTCGGAACCAAGAGTGATAGGAGCTTGGTTCTGGTATTGAAATTTACGTCTCACCATACCCTACGTCACGCGCACGTCGGTGCATCGCTGTCGTTATTACGTGACCGTTTCCATTCGCCTATAACGTTATTTTATACACTAAAATGCAGCACAAAATGCCGTAAAATGGGGTCGGCAATCTCGAAGATATCTTAGCATCCCTACACGTGATCAGGCTGGGACCAATTTTTCCATGTAGGGGACGCTAAACCCTTCAAGATGCACCCCTTGGGGTGTGCGGGATGATAGTTTTTGACTGGTTTCAACAGCGTCAAAGTACGCGCAAATTCGCGACATTTCGTACACAAAACGCGCTCCCATATAGCTACTAAGGGGGAGCTAATCTCGAAGGTATCTTCGGAACCAAGAGTGATAGGAGCTTGGTTCTGGTATTGAAATTTACGTCTCACCATACCCTACGTCACGCGCACGTCGGTGCATCGCTGTCGTTATTACGTGACCGTTTCCATTCGCCTATAACGTTATTTTATACACTAAAATGCAGCACAAAATGCCGTAAAATGGGGTCGGCAATCTCGAAGATATCTTAGCATCCCTACACGTGATCAGGCTGGGACCAATTTTTCCATGTAGGGGACGCTAAACCCTTCAAGATGCACCCCTTGGGGTGTGCGGGATGATAGTTTTTGACTGGTTTCAACAGCGTCAAAGTACGCGCAAATTCGCGACATTTCGTACACAAAACGCGCTCCCATATAGCTACTAAGGGGGAGCTAATCTCGAAGGTATCTTCGGAACCAAGAGTGATAGGAGCTTGGTTCTGGTATTGAAATTTACGTCTCACCATACCCTACGTCACGCGCACGTCGGTGCATCGCTGTCGTTATTACGTGACCGTTTCCATTCGCCTATAACGTTATTTTATACACTAAAATGCAGCACAAAATGCCGTAAAATGGGGTCGGCAATCTCGAAGATATCTTAGCATCCCTACACGTGATCAGGCTGGGACCAATTTTTCCATGTAGGGGACGCTAAACCCTTCAAGATGCACCCCTTGGGGTGTGCGGGATGATAGTTTTTGACTGGTTTCAACAGCGTCAAAGTACGCGCAAATTCGCGACATTTCGTACACAAAACGCGCTCCCATATAGCTACTAAGGGGGAGCTAATCTCGAAGGTATCTTCGGAACCAAGAGTGATAGGAGCTTGGTTCTGGTATTGAAATTTACGTCTCACCATACCCTACGTCACGCGCACGTCGGTGCATCGCTGTCGTTATTACGTGACCGTTTCCATTCGCCTATAACGTTATTTTATACACTAAAATGCAGCACAAAATGCCGTAAAATGGGGTCGGCAATCTCGAAGATATCTTAGCATCCCTACACGTGATCAGGCTGGGACCAATTTTTCCATGTAGGGGACGCTAAACCCTTCAAGATGCACCCCTTGGGGTGTGCGGGATGATAGTTTTTGACTGGTTTCAACAGCGTCAAAGTACGCGCAAATTCGCGACATTTCGTACACAAAACGCGCTCCCATATAGCTACTAAGGGGGAGCTAATCTCGAAGGTATCTTCGGAACCAAGAGTGATAGGAGCTTGGTTCTGGTATTGAAATTTACGTCTCACCATACCCTACGTCACGCGCACGTCGGTGCATCGCTGTCGTTATTACGTGACCGTTTCCATTCGCCTATAACGTTATTTTATACACTAAAATGCAGCACAAAATGCCGTAAAATGGGGTCGGCAATCTCGAAGATATCTTAGCATCCCTACACGTGATCAGGCTGGGACCAATTTTTCCATGTAGGGGACGCTAAACCCTTCAAGATGCACCCCTTGGGGTGTGCGGGATGATAGTTTTTGACTGGTTTCAACAGCGTCAAAGTACGCGCAAATTCGCGACATTTCGTACACAAAACGCGCTCCCATATAGCTACTAAGGGGGAGCTAATCTCGAAGGTATCTTCGGAACCAAGAGTGATAGGAGCTTGGTTCTGGTATTGAAATTTACGTCTCACCATACCCTACGTCACGCGCACGTCGGTGCATCGCTGTCGTTATTACGTGACCGTTTCCATTCGCCTATAACGTTATTTTATACACTAAAATGCAGCACAAAATGCCGTAAAATGGGGTCGGCAATCTCGAAGATATCTTAGCATCCCTACACGTGATCAGGCTGGGACCAATTTTTCCATGTAGGGGACGCTAAACCCTTCAAGATGCACCCCTTGGGGTGTGCGGGATGATAGTTTTTGACTGGTTTCAACAGCGTCAAAGTACGCGCAAATTCGCGACATTTCGTACACAAAACGCGCTCCCATATAGCTACTAAGGGGGAGCTAATCTCGAAGGTATCTTCGGAACCAAGAGTGATAGGAGCTTGGTTCTGGTATTGAAATTTACGTCTCACCATACCCTACGTCACGCGCACGTCGGTGCATCGCTGTCGTTATTACGTGACCGTTTCCATTCGCCTATAACGTTATTTTATACACTAAAATGCAGCACAAAATGCCGTAAAATGGGGTCGGCAATCTCGAAGATATCTTAGCATCCCTACACGTGATCAGGCTGGGACCAATTTTTCCATGTAGGGGACGCTAAACCCTTCAAGATGCACCCCTTGGGGTGTGCGGGATGATAGTTTTTGACTGGTTTCAACAGCGTCAAAGTACGCGCAAATTCGCGACATTTCGTACACAAAACGCGCTCCCATATAGCTACTAAGGGGGAGCTAATCCCGAAGGTATCTTCGGAACCAAGAGTGATAGGAGCTTGGTTCTGGTATTGAAATTTACCTCTCACCATACCCTACGTCACGCGCACGTCGGTGCATCGCTGTCGTTATTACGTGACCGTTTCCATTCGCCTATAACGTTATTTTATACACTAAAATGCAGCACAAAATGCCGTAAAATGGGGTCGGCAATCTCGAAGATATCTTAGCATCCCTACACGTGATCAGGCTGGGACCAATTTTTCCATGTAGGGGACGCTAAACCCTTCAAGATGCACCCTTTGGGGTGTGCGGGATGATAGTTTTTGACTGGTTTCAACAGCGTCAAAGTACGCGCAAATTCGCGACATTTCGTACACAAAACGCGCTCCCATATAGCTACTAAGGGGGAGCTAATCTCGAAGGTATCTTCGGAACCAAGAGTGATAGGAGCTTGGTTCTGGTATTGAAATTTACGTCTCACCATACCCTACGTCACGCGCACGTCGGTGCATCGCTGTCGTTATTACGTGACCGTTTCCATTCGCCTATAACGTTATTTTATACACTAAAATGCAGCACAAAATGCCGTAAAATGGGGTCGGCAATCTCGAAGATATCTTAGCATCCCTACACGTGATCAGGCTGGGACCAATTTTTCCATGTAGGGGACGCTAAACCCTTCAAGATGCACCCCTTGGGGTGTGCGGGATGATAGTTTTTGACTGGTTTCAACAGCGTCAAAGTACGCGCAAATTCGCGACATTTCGTACACAAAACGCGCTCCCATATAGCTACTAAGGGGGAGCTAATCTCGAAGGTATCTTCGGAACCAAGAGTGATAGGAGCTTGGTTCTGGTATTGAAATTTACGTCTCACCATACCCTACGTCACGCGCACGTCGGTGCATCGCTGTCGTTATTACGTGACCGTTTCCATTCGCCTATAACGTTATTTTATACACTAAAATGCAGCACAAAATGCCGTAAAATGGGGTCGGCAATCTCGAAGATATCTTAGCATCCCTACACGTGATCAGGCTGGGACCAATTTTTCCATGTAGGGGACGCTAAACCCTTCAAGATGCACCCCTTGGGGTGTGCGGGATGATAGTTTTTGACTGGTTTCAACAGCGTCAAAGTACGCGCAAATTCGCGACATTTCGTACACAAAACGCGCTCCCATATAGCTACTAAGGGGGAGCTAATCTCGAAGGTATCTTCGGAACCAAGAGTGATAGGAGCTTGGTTCTGGTATTGAAATTTACGTCTCACCATACCCTACGTCACGCGCACGTCGCCTTCCGTATTGAATGTCTAAGATAGTGGTCGCCGATTTATCAGGATCTGCGCTTGCGGGGTGGCATATCTTGTTTTGTAGTATTCTATAACCGTTTGTATCGTTAACGTTTTCTGGCGTTTATTACATAAGTAAGTACATTGTCACTCAAGAAGCACAGGTGTCAAAATAGTTTGTATGAAAATGGTATATAAATAAATTTGGGATCCCCGACCTGGGCATACAAAATATTTTTATTGTAAAACGATCATTTCCAACGCCGTAAACTGTTGCCTGCTACCACGGGACTGCTAAGTAGTTGCCTGCAACATATGCCAAACACAACAAAAACAGCAAAAGACGAAGAATAATTGTTGTCGTGTGCAGCCCTTACTAATATATCGCATGGGTGGATGGACGTGATTTAAAAGGCATCAACGAAACATTCGGTTCAATGATCATGTTTAGCAAAACCATGCCTATTTAAACACCATGAGCAGAGGTACCTAGAGATCGGATGAACAAAGATTCGGATATCATGATCTTGTGATAGTGTCGCGTCTCAAATTAATGCAAAACAATATATTGACATCTCAATTCTATACATGCGTAAAAATAAAAACCTCAACCCTAACCCTAACTGAATTAAAATCATTGTATTAAAACGGTACCTGGTCAACTAGTCCACCTAAATGGCCGGCAACCAATCTTTTGACGATTTTTAGACTATGGCAGACTGATAACCATTACTTTTTTGTATGTACGTTTTTCATTGAGACTTATCTTATAACTATTAAAACATCTTTCAAGTTATTGTTATAGTTGAAGTATATATAAGGACACGTTAAAAAGAAAGAGTTCATATAGCATAGGAGATGTTCATGTGCATGGTTATATTGTTGATGCTACTGCAGAATGATCATGATGATGATGATGATGTTCGTGATGATGATGATGATGATGATGATTAGGTATCACCATTTTTGAACACTGTTGCGTTGCTCTGCACAATACATAGAAAAGCGAGGATAACTGTGACTGCGCACAGGGTTAACAATCATTGACGGATGGGTACAAATTTATTCGATAAAAATCAACATGTTTAAAAATGGTGGACTGCTACGCTCATTTCGTGACCCAGAGTATATTTATGTGAAAATAACGACTCTAACGACAAATCCAACCCAGTTAAGATCACTGTCAGGTACATTTCGAACAATTATATCATTATTATTCAACATCGATGCATAATATTACTATATATTGTTTCGCCCAGTGTTAAATGGTAGAGAGTTGTAGCGTTACAGGGATACACATGAAATGTCAAAATAATAAAAAAGTATTCCTGATCGCTCATTATTGTAGCTACCTGGTCAACAGGGATACACATGAAATGTCAAAATAATAAAAAAGTATCCCTGATCGCTCATTATTGTAGCTACCTGGTCAACTAGCCATTTTAAGGCAAATAGTCTAAAATAATAGACATGTTATACAGGATTCTTCCAATCCCGTACGTCTAAACTGGTTGGTACAAAAAAACAAGGGTGTTTTGAAAAATACTGAATGTGTATTAAGTGGAGTTTTATGGCTGAAATTGATCATAAAGGTTTATATTCATATTTTACCATGTAAGTGAAGAGTTATTTTGCACAAAACAAGCATTTAATGCATTAAAACACAAATGTCATGATTTTAACACATTATTTACCTTTCAAATAAAACGTAGGTTGACTGGCACACACAACAATTATGCCAAGCGGAACAACTTAACCCAATCGTAATAACGCTGCCACCACCGACAAGCTTCAAATAGACCTCACAAATACATGTACAATCATAACAACTTGGCCATCGGAATCCGATTATTTTAAAATTGTGCCCTAAAGCCTTGCAGGTGCCCTTCATGTATATATTGCTATGTTTTGACAGAATGAAATGAAGAAAACCGTTCAAACTCATAATTATTCGTTGGAAATTTTTTGTGTACGGAACTAATTTCAATTAACATTATCTGGTAATATTTCTTGTTTTTATGATAATTTATAGACGCAATATGCCTTAAACCGGAATCCCAAATAACTACCCACTTTTCATACATACAAAAGAATTTGTACGTGAAGGATTTGCCATATCAAAAATCGTAAAAAAATTCCGTCATACAATTACTTGGACTATTGAGCCAAATAGGCCCCATTTTGGTCAATAGCCCTCACTTGGAAAAAAATGGTTAAAACGCCCCCAATTTGGTCAAAACGCCCCAATTTGGTCAAATAGCCACCACTCCTTTTTATTTAAATGTATATTTGAAGGTAAGTTATAATATTTTTAAGATATTTGTATGAAATTTACATACCCAGTAATTGCTAATCAAACAACAGCATTTGTTGATAATTAAAATGTTTTAAAATATAAAATATAATTTGCACATATTAAAGACTTATTAATTAGAGATGATAGGGCATCTAAATTATCACATTGTGCAATAATCCTTCGTAGAAAGATTAAAGTGGGTTCATACTTATCTTAATAACTGACTTCAAAGGGTTCACACTTAGCTTAATTACTGACTTCAAATAATTAAGTTTGCACAATATTAAAGTCAGTTCACACTTAGCTTAATAACTGACTTCAAACAATTTAGTTTGCACACCTACTCATTGATATTTATGCCCCCCTTCGAATAAGAGGGGTATATATATATTGCTTTGAACATGTCGGTCGGTCGATCCGTCCGTCCGTCCGTCGGTAGACCAAAGCTTGTCGGGGTGATAACTCAACAATTCCTTGACATATGGTCATCAAACTTGACATGGAGATAGGGCATGACCATTAGAGGAATATGAGGTCATCAGGTCAAAGGTCAAGGTCACAGTGACCTTAAATGGTAAAAGGATTTTAAAGCTTGTCCGAGTGATTAATCAACAATGCCTAGACCTATGGTCGTCAAAATTTACATGGAGGCTGGGGTCATCGGGTCAAAGGTTAAGGTCACAGTGACCTTTAAAGATACATGGTTGTCCGATTGGCAATTTGACAATGCCTGCACCCATGGCCCTCAATCTTGACTTGGAGGTGGGGTCTGACCAGTAGATGACCCCTATTGATTTTGGGGGTCTTCAAGTCAAAGGTCAAAGGTCACAGTGACCTTGAAGTCAAACACAACAATTCATGGACCATCAAATTGGCATGAAGGTTGGGCCTGACCAGCAGTCTCATGATTCCTCTTGATTTTGATTTCATTGGGTCAAAGATCACAAAAAGGTTAACAAAGCTTCTCCCAGAGATATCTCAACAAAGCCTGGACCTATGATCATCACATTTGACTTGGGGGTTGGGCCTTAACTGTAGATGACACCTTTTAATATATGTGGAAGGGGTCATCGGGTCAAAGGTCAATGTCACAGTTACCTTGAACGCAAAAAGCTTGTCTGTGTGATAACTTGACAATGCCTGCACCCATGGCCCTAAAGCTTAAAATGATTGATTGTTAGCAAAGCTTTCATTGTAGAAATGAGTTTATGAATGTGGTGCTGGATGACAATTTTTAAAGAGTATATCGGATTATTCATGTTTGTTTTGTCGTATTGACATTTTAAGTGTATATTGGTTTTTTCATTTTTATTTAGTCATATTTATTAATTGTGAGTGTTTGGTTGCAAAATGGACTATCCTTGTGTAGAAAGCATTAAAACTGTCAAATATATATGGCGCAATATATTCTCCATCAACAGATTCTTGCATTTTTCTTTTCGGATTTTTTTTGAAAAGGAATATTTATAACAAAATTTAAGTGTTAAGTACAAATAACGCCATGTCAGCCATTGTATAAAAAATGAGTTGTCCGATATATCACTGTCTGTTTCCGGACTTTTCCTGTGCCATCATACTTCATTACGACTGGAATTTTAAGCTTCTTGACCCGACCGACACTTTCCACATAATTATATTTGAAAAAAGGTATTGAAAATATTTACTAAATGTAAAAAAATATATCTGAGTGGCTAAATCTAGTTGTCTTGCATATGTGTTTTCAGAGCAAAACCACAATAAAGAAGCTTGATTTTGTAACAGAAACCTGGTTGTATATTGCTGACTAAGACCGAATGACTGTATAACATTACAAGCTCCTGTGTGCTGTGCTTGTTTTAAGTCAACTTTTTTCAGTCAGTTTGATATATAATTATGTTAACCCTTTTTTTTCCTTTTTAACAGGACCATTTCCTGTATTGGTGGAGGAGAAAACTGATGCTCCCTCCTATTGGGATACAGATGCAGAGAACTCGATATTCAAAAGTATGTAACGATTATTGTGATTCTTTATGATTTATCTTCTCTTTTTCATTCTGCAGTATATGTTGATAAGCAAGAATTGAAAATAGTGATATTAAGTGCCAAGTAAATAACATCCACTTTTGAATATTTTTAAATTATGTTTTTGTTTTCTGACATGCATGATCCTTACCACTCCTGTGATTTCTCTAGATAACGCTCCAGGGCTTTCATTAAAGTGACACTCTTAATCAAAATCAATATATACACATGTAAACAAACATAATTTTTTACTGATAAACCTTTAACGACTTACTAAAAAATGCATTTATGTACAATATTTAAAACTGATAAGTAAGTTTGTAACCCTGTATTTTATAACAGAAAATTGCAAAAATATTAAATGATTGGTGATAGTTAAAAGATTTACTGTGATCTACTATAGTGGCATAGGGTAGAAATACAGTCTTTTAATTTTATGCACATTTATTACAAATTAAACTCCGTATCCTTCTTAAGAACAATTGTTTTCAACATTTATTCATCCTTTGTGGATATTAAAACAAAGAATTAATTGTAGTAAATCTAATTTGGGAGTATTAAAGAGTGTATATTTAAGACTTTGAAACTGGAAGTATTAACTTCCTGTCAATCATTACTTGAAGTTTTTACTGAAAAATGGAAGTTTAGGTCTCTCGCAGTTTTCAGCTTGAAGTAAAAAATCAAATAATTTGCAAGTTGCCATAATCAGAGATTTATATTATTAAAATACATACTTCTTGAAGCCTGATTCAAATTGTGACCATCAAAGTAATATTGACACCAGGTGTTGATATTTTTAAATTCCAAGCTCTCAACTGTGGAAGTTTTCTTCAAAATTATGGAAGTTTCTGTACATCCAAAGAATCAATTTTGGAAGTATGAGCCAATATCTAATCTAGGGAGTAATATACTTTAAACTTTAACGGAAGCCTTTACACTTTCCAAAACATGCAGATAATGATTTATGCCAGAAGCTCTTTCCTTCATGAAACAATACCAAATTATTATGTGTACACCTGTGCTTAGCATCACATTATTTGAACAAGCCTGTCTATATAAAATTTGAATTTAATAAAACCAAGAAAGCAGTTCACCAGTGCAAGGCTTATAGGCTTGTGTAGTTTTTACAACATGTCTTGAATGTTTAATTTTTGAGGGATGTCACTTTAGCTTTATTAAATAGCAGACACTTTAATTGCCAAATTTTGAAAGGTCATCCTCTTCAGATGCATGAATATGACCTGCCCCACTCACATGGGTCTGTTCATTGTAAATCATTTTCTTTGTGTTGAACAAAACTAATTTAAAACTATATTAAACTTAGACAATATTGATGTATGTCCCTATGTATGTTAATGACCAAATATAATCAAAGTTGTCAAAAAAATCAATCTGTGAGAGTGCAGCTTTTAAACTTCTAAATTGTCTACACAGTTAATCAACAAACCTGGTACATAATACTTACACTGTACCGACATTCCTCGTACATAATACTTACACTGTACCGACATTCCTGGTACACAATACTTACACTATACGACATTCCTCGTACATAATACTTACACTATACGACATTCCTTGTACATAATACTTACACTACTTACAATGTACCAACTTTTTTTTGTCAGCAGCTCTGTATCACTGGTTTTCAGACAATGTGCCGAAATTGGCTCATTCCAAGACAAAAAGTGAAATATGTTGTCAACCTGTGAGACTGCAGCTTTAAAAATGAGTATTTTTCACTCAAGCTTCTTGATCACTTACCTTTAGGTTTAATGCACCTCCATTTTTATTTGTTTTAGGATTTTATTAATTTGTTTTAAAATGTATTACAGGCTGGAGCTACAGCTGCGGCAAATTAAAATGGAAATTATGATGGCAGTGGCCTACTTGAGTTTCACAAAACTTCCACTGAGATTGAGACCAGCATGCAAGACCAAAGTCAAAAAACACAACAAGGTACATTCTTGTTTTATAATTCTTATCGGGGTTTTTGTCACTGTTTGTAACCAGTCTCTGAGCTATTGAAATAAAACACTGCACAGAAGATTATCTCAATAACAAGGATTTTCGGTGAAATAACTGTTTTGTGCACAATGTTAGAAGATTGAGCATGCTCAAGTTAAAATTTATTATTCTACAATAATTGTGAAGGAAGTTTTATTAAATTGTACAAGTTCGCTTTCTTGGAATGATGTTGAGAGAGAGTCTGTAGTTACAAGTTTGCTCTCTTGGAATGATGTTGAGAGAGAGTCTGTAGTTGAGGGCCAACCAAACTCAAATGTGCCGAAGAAATCAAACCAACCATACAAATAATTGAATAGTTAGTTATTGCTTAGTTGAAGCTCTGTCTATTGGTAGCAAATATGCCTGTATGGTTATTGTATTAAGACAAGAAAACTTTAATGTGTGGGAAATATTTTAAATTTTGTCCATTAAAGTTACGTTTAAAATTCCAATTTGATTACATTTTCTTAATTTGTTTTTTTTTTTCAAACTTTTATAAAACAAAGTTTTTGTAGTATTAAAGTACTTTAAGGGACTCACTTATGCTTTTGGATCAATTTAAATGTACCTGAAGACTTATTTTATAATTATTTGACTCTTTGAAACCAAAATTGCAGAAAAACAGCAACAATTAAAGTATTTAAAATAAGCTGGCTGTATTGGGGTGCAAACCCACTGCAGAACAGGCAAGAAAAAAAGAAAACTGATGCCTTCACCACTCAGTCCAAAGGATTCCTTTAATAGCTGATGTATATTTTAACTGTAGTCTGGGTATACAAGTATTATGGGTCAGTCCGTTTATATTCTTTATTTCCAATTAAAAAAAGAAAAAGGCCAGCAGTGTAATAAGTATTATTTAACAACAATGCAAAAAAGTAGAAAACATTTTTCAGATGCGAATTCAATAAGTGTCAGGACAGCAATGCCTGAGAGATAGAATGTTACGGGTAATTACATGTATGAATGAATTCTAATATTATCCAAATGATAGTTGTTAAAATGACCACTTAAATACATACACACTGACCACCCTCTCACACACTATATAATAATGTACGCGCAATCTAAACGCAAGCAGGCAATGATAAATTAACATGAACATATGAATAAAACACCCCATTACACTTCCCCCATAAGGGAAAGTTTGTCCTCCAATTCTAAAATAAATGTAATACGGGAATAATTTATGCAAAATATATTAATCAAACAAATTTAAGGTACCGTTATCCGATATTCATCACACCAATCAAAAATGTTATTTAAGTTGTCTCCCTAGCACCGTATAAAATGTTAAATGCCTCATCAAAAAGAAAGAAACATACAAATACTAAACAATGTGACAAATATATGCATGTGCACATATCTGAGTCGCAAAACAAGAATCTTTTTTAAAACACCATTGAATGCAATTACAAGTTCAGAAAACTAAACTTACAGTATATATATATATACGATCAAATAAATAAAATAAGAGCACTGAAATAAATTCATTATAGATAAACTTGTCTATTACAACCTGAAATAAAACAGAAAATTAATTTATCTCCTGAGACTGGGTTTATATTAAAACAATCAACAACAAAATTGCTGACTTCCTGTTTTGCTTTAAAAAAACATCTTCTCTGAAACCACCACTCTCAATTCAATGATACTTAATAGGAAGCCCCTTTTGGTGACCCTCTACAAAAATACATTAAGGGGTCACGATTGATCAACAACAACAACAACAACAACAACAATAGCAACAACAACAAAATGGCCAACTTCCTATTTTACTTTCTCCTCTAAAACTACTACTCCAATTTCCATTAAACTTTACAGTAAGCTTCTTTGGGTGACCCTCTACAAAAATACACCAAAGAACATGATTGATCAACAACAACAACAACAAAAACAACAAAATTGATAAACTGTTAAAATCTGTATGATATGTAACAGTAACTCTTGAAGCAAGGGCAGCAAGTATTGCTTCATGGTCTCCCTTTTTGTTGGAGATTTCTCTACTTTCTATTTTTTTGGAACAAGGGAATAGATTTAAACAAATTAAGTCTTCAACATAATCCTTTTAAGGTAATTATTGTTCTTTTTTTAGGTTCTTAGATTCAAATAATTCTAATACACTTTATTCTTTAGAAGAATTTTTTTTCTTTATTAATGATAAATTAAATAATTTGACTTTTCCATTGAAGATTCATGTAGATTATTTTAAGCTACAATCTTATCTTATTTGTGGATAGTGAATAAGCCTTAATGAATTTTTTAAAAGAAACATTTGAGTTTGAACATGTGAAGGAAGGTGATGTTGACCTAGATTGTAGAGAAGTGATGATATTAGTGGAAGGTGCTGAAGGTGTTCTGATGTTTGATATTTAGAGTTTAAGGCAGTATATTGATTTGATTGGACGGTACACTGTTTATTGTTTGTGTATCTATAAGGGATGCAAACGAATGGCAAAACTGATATTCGAATATTCAGTAATTCTTTCGATCGAATATTCGATTACCAAAGTACATATTTTAGAAGATGTTGTTTTAAAACTACTTTGATTATTCGCTAAAGTATTAGCTGGGACATTTTTACCCTAGTTTGTCATAGCCCAGAGTAAGCGCTGCAGATACCGATTTTCCCCAAATGAGCTTTTGATTTTTGCTCTATTGGCCAAAGGTCAGAAGAGCTTACGCGATAGTTATTTGTACGTAGTATGAGCATCCGTGCGTCTGTAAACAATTCATGTTCATACGATACAGTCTTCAGTTTTGATTGTATCTTGATGAAACCTGATCATGATCATATATCCATTAGAGCTTGGTTCCTTTCGAAAACCAGCCAGATCCGCCCATGCATGCCAAGATTATGGGCCTTGATAGTATAAAAATCCTGTTAACAATTGCTCGTTAACACAATACAGACTTCAGTTTTGATTGTATCTCGATGAAACTTGTACAGTATCTACATATCCATAAGAGCTCGATTCCTTCGAAAACAAGCCAGATCCGCCCATGTATGCCTAGATTATGGCCCTTGATGGTATAAAATAATCAGTATGTCAGTAAACAATTGCTCGTTAACATGATACAGCCTTTAGTTTTGATTGTTTCTCGATGAAACTTGTACAGTATCTACATATCCATAAGAGCTCGGTTCCTTTTGAAAACCAGCTGGATCTGCCCATGCATGCCTAGATTATGGGCCTTGAAATTATTAGATTATGGACCTTGATAGTATAAAAATGCTATTGTGTAATCAATGCTTGCGAACATGATACAGTCTTCAGTTTTGAGTATTCAGTTACCCATAAGGGGTTGGTTCTTTTTCAAAAACAGTGATGTTGACCACACAAAACCAGCCAGTAGAGCATAGGACCTTTTGGGCCTCTTGTTTTTCATTATCAGGAAGAAAAAAAAGCAATACATTATAAACAAATACGGAATCATTTCAATTCCGTAGCCTTTATATTTTTAAACAATGTGAAATTAGATGGATTACTAGTCAAATAGTGTTTGCACCAAAGAAGGGCCTTACTTAGGATGAGCAGCCTCGTTCTGAGATTGACCTCTAAATATAACTATGGAAAACCCAAACTAACTCGGGAACTAAGTAAAATAATAATATGAAAACAAAGATTGATTTGACTCATCTTATGAACAACGTTATAGAAAATGTATCCTAAAACGCTATATTATATATATATATACATTTGTATTTCAATACTCGAACATTGTAACGAAACATGGAAAACCTTTTAAAGCACATGGTTGTATGTCACAACATTATTGTTGCACATGGTGTTTATATCATCACTGCGATTTAGGCTATGTTAGGCACAAGTTAATTTGCAGCCAAGACCTCACATTGACCTTAATATGAAGATTCAAATTATAATTTAATCGATTAATACAGGGGCGCCTCCAGGACTGTCTAAATGGGGGGGGGGCACAATTAATTATAAACATATCAAACTTTTTTTTGAATGTATTAGTTTAATCGTATAATGACATGGAATAAACATTTGTCTTCTCTGTCAATGATGTTTGGCAGATAAATTGAATTAAAAAGATATCATTTACTGAGATAAACCTTTCAAAAAACAACAAAGATATCTAACTGTTCTGGGGAATCGAACTAGGGTTGACGGACTAACAGGCTAAGTCATTAACCACTCGTCCACCTCAGACACCCATACTTATGCTTTAAAATTAGTGCTATATAAACCTTCACAAAGTATATTGATTGCACTCAACGGTACTGTAGGTACTTTGAATGTCATTATTATAAATTTAAGTTATCTGAAGTAAAAACAACTTGACAACAAATTCAAAAAAGTTGTTTCAAATAAATTGTTATGTATTTACTTACAAGGGCTCTAGCATATTTTTTAGATAACTATACGATAATAAAGGACGAAATAGAAAGTTTCAAAGCGGAAACTTTTTGAATTTAAACTTTGTTAAATGCACGTCATGCACACACATCTTATTGGCACACAATGACATTATGAAAAGCAACTTACCCGTATAACTGCAGCAATAATTGTGTACTTTTGATCAGCTGTCTGTGTAAAATGGCGCTGATTCTTTTTATAAAATGATCGGGCCCCGATGTCATTTTTAAAAAGACTTTGTCGTTTCCTATACTAAAATACACTCCATAAACATACTGTTTATTTGCTCAAATGCTTACATAAAATTTAAATTGTGGCAAAACAACTTGTTTGTACAGTTAATTCAATAAATGTGTGCCCTCAAAAAAACATAACTTGCCGGCCGCTGGGGGGGGGGGCACGGGCCCTATGTGCCCCCCGGTAGATCCGCCACTGTAATAATCGATCATTGAACGATTATCGATAGTATTTCTTCTGTACGATTCCAAACCTTAGTCCCGTCAGTGTGCAAATATGAGAATCAAATTCTGTCAGTGTCCAGTAAATCATCCCAAGTCCTGTCAGTGTGCAGGTATGAGAATCAAATTCAGTCAGTTTGCAGTCAATCATCAAGTCCTGTCAGTGTGCAGGCAACTGAATGAAATACTGCGAGTAAGCAGGCGATCGACAAGTCCTCTCAGTGTGCAGGATGATTGTTAGCTCACCTGAGCACGAAGTGCTTAAGGTGAGCTATTGTGATCGCCCTGTGTCCGTCGTCGTCTGCCGTCAATCGTCCATCGTCAATAATTTAACTGTTAACACTCTAGAGGTCACAAATTTGGCACAATCTTAATGAAACTTTGTCAGAATGTTATCCTCAATAAAATCTTGGACGAGTTTGATATGGGGTCATCTGGGGTTAAAATCTAGGTCACCAGGTCAAATTAAAGGAAAAGCTTGTTAACACTAGAGAGGTTGTTAATATTAATAATCTCTGGCTCAGGTTCGAATCTGGGTCATGTGCGGTCAAAAACTAGGTCACCAGGCCAAATTGAGGAAAAGCATGTTGACACTCTTAAGGTCATATTTATGACCATATATTGATGGAACTTGATCTGAATGTTATTCTTTATGATCTTTATTGGATCAGGTGAGCGATACAGCGCTTTCAGGGCCCTCTTGTTTATTTAAAATCATTTTTATGCCCCCGAAGGTGGGCATATTAAAATCGCACCGTCCGTCCGTCCGTCTGTGTGTCCGGCTCAATAACTCGTGTCCGGGCTGTAACTTTCCCTTGTATGGACAGATTTTAAAATAACTTGCCACATTTGTTCCACATACAAAGACAACGTGTCATGTGCAAGACCCGTGTCCCTACCTCAAAGGTCAAGGTCACACTTAGTCTTTATTCACAATGGAGTGCTGCATATAGGACATAGAGTATAGGTTGTCGTGTCCGTTCTGTAACATTCCCTTGTATGGACAGATTTTAAAATAACTTGCCACATGTGTTCCACATACCAAGACGACGTGTCGCCTGCAAGAACCATGCCTCTACCTCTTAGGTCAAGGTCACACTTAGAGTTTATTCACAATGGAGTGCTGCATTTAGGACATAGAGTATAGGTTGTCGTGTCCGGGCTGTAACTTTCCCATATATGGACAGATTTTAAAATAACTTGCCACATGTGTTCCACATACCAAGATGACGTGTCGCGTGCACGACCCGTGTCCCTACCTCTAAGGTCAAGGTCACACTTGGGTGTTTATTCACAATGGAGTGCTGCATATAAGGACATAGAGTATAGGTTGTCGTGTCCGGGCTGTCACTTTCCCTTGTATGGACAGATTTTAAAATAACTTGCCACATGTGTTCCACATACCAAGACGACGTGTCGGGTGCAAGAACCGTGTCCCTACCTCTAAGGTCAAGGTCACACTTAGTGTTTATTCATAACGGAGTGCTGCATATAAGGACATAGATTATAAGTTGTTTTGTCCGGGCTGTAACTTTCCCTTGTATGGACAGATTTTAAAATAACTTGCCACATGTGTTCCACATACCAAGACGACGTGTCGCGTGCACGACCCGTGTCCCTACCTCTTAGGGTAAGGTCACACTTAAGTGCTTATTCACAACGGAGTGCTGTATATAATGATATAGTGTATAGGTTGTCATGTCCGGGCTGTAACTTTCCCTTGTATGGACAGATTTTAAAATAACTTGCTACATGTGTTCCACATACCAAGATGACGTGTCGCGTGCAAGACCTGTGTCCCTACCTCTAAGGTCAAGGTCACACTTAGGTGTTTATTCACAACGGAGTGTTGCATATAAGGACATAGAGTATAAGTTGTCGTGTCGGGGCTGTAACTTTCCCTTGTATGGACAGATTTTAAAATAACTTGCCACATGTGTTGCACATACCAAGACGATGTGTCGCATGACAGACCCGTGTCCCTATCTCTAAGGTCAGGGTCACACTTGGGTGTTTATTCACAATGGAATGCTGCATATATAAGGACATAACAGTGTCGGTTGTCAAGTATGGGTGGTATTTTTTATGTCTAGAGGCAATTTAAAATAACTTGCCATATGTGTTTGACATGTAAAGGCAAGATCAAGTTTTCATGTACTGACCTTGTTCATAGGTCAATGTCACAATCGGGGGCATTCGTCACATATTGTGACAGCTCTTGTTATTTTTAATAACTGGGTACACTTAAAAGGTCAAATAACAGGAATTCAGTTAAAATACTTCCGTTTTGAGTTTACCCATAAGAAAAACCGTGGTGAAAGGTGTGATTTCAGGGAAAAAGAAAATCTGGACCGCACTTCATAAGTATGAAAAAAAGAGTATTCAAAGGGGTATTGTTAATCACTTCCTTTCACATGGAGAAATTAGCCTTACAACCTTTGTTAAACAAAAACAAGATTTCTATATACATTTATATAGCGTAAAAGAAACACTGTATTTCTTAAATTGTGGCAGTATCATAAAATTTCAATCCATATAATTATGAATCTTTCTTGGTAGTTCTGTTGTGTTCATTTTGCTTCAAATATCCAAAAACTACCACCAAAATGGTGGTAAACACATACTCGAGTTGGCATGATCTATCCTCCAATACTAATACAATTGCAATAATGCTGCATAGATGTACCCACTCTCCCATAAGACAGTGTGATTTAAGATGCACAAGCTAGTTCTCCTAGAGTATATGGTTCTTTCACTTCTATGCATAGTCTAACCATTTCATGCTGTCCTTCATTGCAGATTCACAATATGGAATCGAAAGGAGCTGACAGGATAGACTGATATATTAAAACACAGATGATAACACAGAAGGAAGTTTCAACAGCGGTAGTCTTCGATATGTTAAAGGTACATTGAAGATGTATTCAACCCACATGTACATGTATCTCTACCTGAGTGAGGTTTCTTTTCAATATTGTAACCGTAGTCATAATAAAAAAGCATATCAAGAAGAACATTTTGCTAAAATTTCACATTCACCTTCAGGTAATATCACTCTTGCATTTCATATTCAAAACAAAGATACGTGAAACAATACTATTTTAATGCAAAAGTCCATGTTTTTGGCAGCCACATAAAAAATAAATTGTCCGATTACGTGAAAGTAATTTAAATTCCGTATTGAGAACACACACATGGCTGTATATCGGCATTGTCAAAAAAATATACAATTCTACCGTTTTCATTGCATATTTTCTAGGCCTAAGACATTTATCTAGGTAAACATGCCCTTTTGTGCATATTTTGTAAGTGATGATAATATCTGATTCATTCGGCCACAAACATTTATGAGTGTCTAATCACCTTACAATAAAAATAGACAATTAGCATGAAATCATTTGTGTTTGAATAATAACTAAACTTTGTTTTTAAATATGGAAATATTCAACTAATCATCAAAGTTAAAGTGTTTTTTACTGCATTTATATTTCAAATGCATGTGTGCTCGCCAATTTAAATACACATCTATTTTAAATGCATGTTTTACAGAATATTGTCATGCACTGATTATTAAACGTCAAATTAATAAATTGTAAACGTTGAAAATATATCCTTTTTAACTAGGTTTCACTATGTGACGACAAATGACGGTATTGGGGCGGGCAGAAAGGCGGCGTCAAACTCACATATGAAACTGAACGATTTCAGTAATAGTAGACATATCTTGACCTTTAGGAAGATTTCATGTATACCTTTCATGGGGTTGTATTTGGTGTTCCTAGAGTTAAGGTCAAGGTCATTGTTACTTAAAAAAACCCAGTTAAAACAGATTTACTTTTGTTAGGGTTGACATACCTTGAGTAAACATGATATAAAGTTGAAGCTGAATAACTTTAGTATTACATTAAAAGGTTGACATATCTTAATCAATCTTGGTATGAAGGAAGATATTATTGATACCTTTCATGAGATTGCGTTTAGGGTCCCTAAGGTCAAAGTAACTGTTACTAAAATGCAATGACAAGCAACACAGTTCAAAATGAGCATTAATGTTAAACATTGATTTTGATTGCTGTCCTCTGATACCCGTGTCTTTGACCAATTTTTTTTTAAACTACATACATTTCGACCATGAGTACAGTTTTAAAGCATTTTTTGATGACCTTTACTTGGCACATAGTAAAATAGTTTATGCAGAGAGATCTACTTACAATACTTTCTGTCCTGAGATGTTGAACGTGCAACGTTTTCAGGTAACCCAAACACAAAATGTAATATTTATGTCTGTTGCCTTTTACCCATACATACATGCTCTTGATTAAAAATGACCACAAGAGCCATGCCAGTAGAGCATAGGCCCTTATCGGCCTCTTCTTTACCAAAACTGTGAATGTCTCAATGCTAGATAAAACCTTCTTAAATAAATTACCCTGTATGCAGTTATCTAGATTTTTACGCTCCTCTTGCAGATACTGCTGTGGGTGTACATGGACTTCTGAAGCATCAGTCTGATTTACCAGCAGAGCTGTGAATGCAACATCTCTAGCCAGAAATAATTTTCCTGAGCAGCATGGTAAGCTTTTGCATATTAATTTCCAGACTTCCTTTGCCTAAGCTTTGTTTTGTTTGTTTTACAAAAGGATGCAAGACTTTTCCAAAATAATAACTGATGTACTTTGGTAAACGTTGACAAGGCAAGTTGACATTTTTACTAGTGATTATATACCATCGTGCCATTGTAGTCATGTAGGAGCGGGGGCGACCGCGACCCAATATTCTGGCTAGAAACGGCAAAGGTGTCGCGAATATTTGATAGCAATTTTCCTAATAATCGTTTTTTTAATAAAGCTACGCGCATAAAGATCAATACAAGTCTAACACGATATGAAATAAAGAGATCATCAGGTCTTATCTAGCTGATTTGTTAGGGAATGGCTTGAAAACGGTCAGCGGATTAATAAAGATGGTTAAGTCGAAGAAAAGGCAATAAGACAATAATTATTTGTATTCTGATGTTTCAAAAACTATAGTTTATTGTGATAATTGCAATTACTCGGTTACACAGAATTGTTGGTAAATAGCCAGCAATATGACTGTATCATTTCAAACTCTTATAAAAATTTGAATTTAAAATTGACATACCAAATCAGCCTAAAAGTTTTAGTGCTCTGCTAATATCAAATTAAGAAAATGTTTTAAAAAATTATCTCCGAAATATAGCCTTTTTTCAGATTGGTACCACTTTTGCAAATTTGTCATAAATGTGATTGCCAATGGAAAACAACATTATTTTTTATCATTTAGCACAAATGTGTCTTTAATTTCCAGAATGCATGTGTGAACCTATAGATATAAAATAAGTTTATAGAACCAATTAATGACCTTATGTAGCATTAGCTCTTAAGGCATTGCAAGAAGTAAGTGGTTTTATATCATTGTGCATTTGAGAGAAACCCCCATATTGACCTCCCATTTCAACAGTGACAATAAAATGTGCCAAATAGCCTCATCAAGCTCACAGTTAATATTTATGTCTCCCCCATTCATGTGGAGACAAATTGCGTCCACTATTGATTTTGGGGTCACAAAGTCAAAGGTTAAGGTCTCCGTGACCTTGAGGTGAAGAAATGGTTTCCGCTCTATAAATTTATATCCTTCGAGTCAAGGAAATGCATTCTTGGTATGCTAGTTGTGCATGATTTTGAGATGGAAAGGTCAAAGGTCAATGTTACTTTCAGGAAAAAAAAGGATATGTTGGCAGTGACCTTAAGCTTAAACATGGTTTCTGCTCAATAACTAAAAAAAAGCTTGTACCAAGGGACTTCATACTTGGTATGCTAGTTGTTCACGACTAGTAGATGACTCCTTTTGACTTTGAGATCAGTAGGTCAAAGGTCAAGGTCACCATGACCTTCAGTTGAAGAAACGGTTCCCACTCAATAACTAAAAAAAACACTGGCAACCAGGAATTTCATACTTGGTATGCTAGTTGATCATGACTAGAAGATGAACCCTAGTGATTTTGAGATCAAAAGTTTAATGTTCAAGATTATCTTCAAGTAAAAAATGATATTTTGGTGGTGACATTTAGCTTAAAAATGATTTATGCTCAATAACTAAAGAACTCTTGTACCCAGGAACTTAATACTTGACTTAATACCGTCAGTCTGAAAATCACACTTTGTTTCCGCTCAATAAATAAAAAATGCTTGCACCCAGGAAATTCATACTTGGTATGCTAGTCGGTCATGACTAGTAGATGACCCCTATTGATTTTGAGATCAATAGGCCAAAGGTCAAGGTTGCTGTGACATTGATGTGAAGAAACGATTACCGCTCAGTAACTCGAGAACACTTTAACCCCTATTGATGTTCTGATCAGTAGGTCAAAGGTCAAGGTCATGATTATATTGAGCTGAAAAAATGGTTTCCATTCAATAATTGAATAACGCTTGCGCCCAGGAACTTCAAACAATGCAAAATTTGTTTACATTTTCCAGGATTAATCAACAACTCTTTTTCGCTTAAATATATAATACGGTTGAATAAACTTCACTGTTGGTTCATCTCCAGTCCAAAATTACAAATTTCATGTTCATCATTTATTTTTTCTCAGATACCAACACACAATAGCGGGGACAAGCGCATTTTCAAAAAAGCAATCTTTAGTTAGAATAACCTTAGGTTTTGAAAGGTTTAGAATAATTGTGGTTGGATGGCCATAGGTGGCAGTGACAGTCAGGGATGGTCAGCATACACTTAAGTAAAAGATAAAGGTAAATCAATGCAGTAATTGTATACAGTATATATATAAATTACAACTTAAAGGTCCTTTATATTTTTTGTTCAAGCTATGTTGGATTGCTTTAACCTTTGCCAACATTATGCAGGGCTAGTTTCACTATATAACGATAAATCAATGTAATCTACTCTCCACTAACAACATGCCAGATTGTTTAACAGAAGTGCTCCTAAGGTGGCCTTATAAAACTCTTTCAGGCCATGTGTTTTGTTTTTAACTTGGCCTTTCATGGAAGTGCTTAGGGGACAAGTGGTTTAAACTTAAAAGGTTGACTTTGAGTTGCATAATGTAGAAAGGAACTTGTATGATAAGATAGGACATAGCATGGTATATGGAAAACTAGATGGCATGACCAAAATGTTCTGTTTTTAGTCTTTCATGCGTACTGAAAACTAACCATGGATACTGGAGGCTGATAGAACCAAGCATGGACACTGGTAAAACCAACCCTGGATGTTGATAGAAACAACCATGGATGCTGATAGAACCTACTGTATAAGCCGATATAACCAACATTGGACAATATCATAACTTACCATGGGCAGTGAAAGAATTGAAGAATTGACCAAAGGCAGTAAATAATGCAGGAACGAGTTCAAGGTAGGAGGCACCAGTCACGTTAATAAGAAAAGGAAAAGCTTGATAACACTCTATAGATCACATTTATAACTGTATCTTCATGAAAGTTGGTCAGAATGTTTATATTAATAATTTCTAAGCCAATATTTAATCCGGGTTATGTGTGGTTAAAAACTAGTTCATTATGTCAAGTTATAGGAAAAGCTTGTTAGCACTCTAGAGGTAACATTCGTGACTGTATGTTCATGAAACTTAGTCAGAATGTTTATATTGCTTAGCTTTAGGCCAAGTTCGAATCTGGATCAGGTGAGCGATACAGGGCCTTCAGGGCTCTGTTAACTTGATGGAATTTGAAATTTTAGAATCAATAGAAATGTATTAAGAACTAAAATAGACTAACAAAAATGAAACATAATGAATAGTATCAATTGCTCAGAAACCCCGCAAATAAGCTTCATTAACCATCATTTGAAGTTGTGATACCCTGCCGTGAATGACCATAGGTAATTTTTGTATACATTTTAAAAGAATCATAGATGATGCATAAATAGATGTATTCGTATATCATAGATAAAGTAATTTGGGTTAGTGTTTTAGCCCTATTTTAATTTTTAGCCCTATTTTTTTATTTTCTAGCAAAAATCATGTCTGGCCATTAGTAGTTTCATTTGAATATATAGTGCTGTGTCCTTCCAGATGTAACCATAGTCACCATATGTCTATGTCCTTAAAGATATAACCACAGTCACCTTATGTCTGTGTCTTTCAAGACAAATCCACAGTCTCAATATGACTGTGTCCTTTTAAACAAAACCACAACCACTTTATTTCGTTGTCCTTCCAAATATAACCACATTCAACATATGTGTGTGTGTGTCCTTCCCGATGTTACACAGTCACTATACATCAATCAAAGGATATTTCAATCATCCGCTTTCTTCTGGCACCATTTCTTCTCTTCTTCTAATGCTGAAAACTGCATGGACAAGCCCAGTACCAAACCGCAAACCTGCCACTAAAACCTTATTCTTTAATTGGTAGGCTTTGGTGTATTGTTTATTGTGGTCTTAAGGTGAGTCTGTATTAATAAATTTGTGTATACATTAATGTTTGCAGTAATTTAATATTTCTTTGAGACCATAGTCAAACCCCTGGTTGGGATTAGAGTTGAAACAATTAAAATAACAAAAGATCACAAGCAGGTAGTGACTAACTTCTTTCAAGAAAGGAATTTAAAGTATGTAATAACCTAATTCTTGAAAGAACTTTATTCAAGGACATACATACAAGAAGTCAAGAACTTAATTCAAGGAAAGACTTTCAAGTAGTCAAGAACTTTAATCAAGAAAGGTACTACATGTACAAGAAACGATTAACTTCATTCAGGAAAGAAACCATAACAAGAAGTCAAGAACTTCATTCAAGAAAGAACCTTTAAGAAGCAAAGATCTTCATTTTGAAATGACCTCAAAGTATTAAAGATCTTCATTCAAGAAAGGATCTACAAGAAGTCTAAAACTTTATTCAAAGAAGGATCTACAAGACTTTTACAAGTGTACATGTCATAATACATATAGTTATACATATAAACATTCCACATGTCTAAACTTACAAACAGAATATAATGAAATATGAAATAAGCAAACATACTATGTAAATTGAATACCAAATAAGTAATATGTTAACTTTGGCAGTGAGGGTATGTTTCAGAGCTACTATATCAAGTTAAATTATTAAGTGAGTTGAGTATAACACTTGATTCTTTAATATATTTACAAACATTCATAGCATCCTTTTATTACATGATTCCAATAACTGATGGAATTTGAATACAGATGGAATATATACATTATAAACAGCATTGTTTTAAATAAGTTACATGTAACTGATGATATCATGGACAAATACTTATGAGGTGATATTCATCCTCTATGTCCCTACGATTACAACATAAACAATATCTTTCATTACGAGGTATATTATTACGAGGTACATTATTAGTGCATAACGTCCTGTTTGTATTCTCAAAAGGTGTACAGAAAATCTCAATCTTACAAAGTATAAAGTAAGTTCTTTGAAACTAAATCTAAATATATTTCATTATCAAAGGCCAAAAACTTCACAATCAACAGACTTATAAATATATTATTGTTTACTCACATTCTTTTTTCATGGGGATTGTGTATGTTCAAAAAGTAGGTGCAACAACATTCATAAACATGCAAAGTAACATTCTACTCTTCTTTGTATTGTTAGAACTACTTTGCCTTTCTGATTTGAGCCATGATATATGTTTTTCAGGATTTTATTGTAATTTTAATATTAGTCATGGTAAATGTATTATGCTTTGATGAAAAATATTTTTACTCAACTTTGGTTAATGCTATTTATACTATTAGAGTAGTGTTGTTTATTTTTAAACTTGTGCCTGTATTGTAGCCACAGTACTTGTATTGAGTGACTTGAATGATGTTGTCTTAATTGTGTTTTTATGCTCATTTATAGCAAGATCTATATCGGAAAAAAATGTTTTATATTTGCTGTGTTTTTAGCTATTTTTATGGTAGCCAATGTTAGTGTATGACATGATTGTGCTCAAGTGTCTTAAGTTTTTTATGTATTCTAAGTTCTGTTTTGGAAGCCTCAGTTTCTTTATATCATGATTTTTAGTGTGGTGTTTTGGCTTTATTTATTTTTTGTTTATTTATAATAGCCACATTAAATGAAGCTTTAAGCTTATGTTGTTAATGTTACGTCAGGTTGTTTTGGCTCCTCTAAATAGCACTTTTGGTTAGTTTGTGTCATATATTGTCTTGTTTTTCCAGTGTTTTGTGTTAAACTTGAAATCTTTGTGTTAGTGTTGTTGGTTTGTTTTTGGTTTCTTTAAAGCCATAATTCCTGCATCAAGAAGCCATGTATCAAGTGATATTGAATGCTTTGGCTCATTTAGGCAGCAATAGTCTATGTTCTATTATCTGAGGAAGTATATTGTAAATTTGTTTTTGGCTTATGCAGTGAATTGCATTTTAATATCAGCTTGGTTAATTAAGTCTGTTGTATTGTTAGTTTGTTTTAACTGTGTGTGAAGCCGCGCTGTATGAATGAAGTCTGTTGTATTGTTAGTTTGTTTTAACTGTTTGTGAAGCCGTGCTGTGTGTATGCAGTCTGTTGTATTGTAAGTTTCTTTTAACTGTTTATAAAGCCTCGCTGTATGTATGAAGTCTGTTGTACGTTAGCTTTTAGCTCTACTGGCCAAAGGCAAGAAGAGCTTATGTGATGGTAATGTGTACGTAGTATGTGCATCCGTGCGTGCGTCCGTGTGTTAGTGCGTCTGTAAACAATTTCTTGTAAACATTTTTTTGTTAACGCGATACAGTCTTCAGTTTTGATTGTATCTCGATGAAACTTGTACAGTATTTAGATATCAATTAGAGCTTGGTTCCTTTCGAAAATCGGCTATATCCGGATATGCATGCCTAGATAAAGGGCCTTGAAAGTTTTAAATTAAAGAAATGCTATTTTTAGCTAACCTAGTTTTAGCCAGGGTGCATGAGCGAATTCTATTTTTAACCAAGTTAACATGTGTAAACTCAAGTTTAGGACTAAGGGAGAGAATTTGCTTTTTGTACTGCAGTTGATTTTGTCAATTACTCTGCCCTGTTCTTGTTGAAAGCCAAAAGGCCATTTTTTAGCTCTAAGTGTCTGTAGTTTGCACATTCATCTTAACAAAATTGTTTGTGAATGTTTGTTCAAGTTATGCACCTGGGGTCATTACTGGCCGCACCCAGGGTTCCCAGTTTTGGTAAAATTAAATTGGGATAGGTTTGAAAATCTTTTTGTGTGTTTTTGCATCCATTTCAGCAGAATTGCTTGTGAATCTTTGTTCAAATTGATCAATGTTGTCCTCGGATGCCCTTGACTTTGACCTTTTGACCAACTCATTTAAATTTATAAAACTACCAAAAAAAATACCATGAGTACAGTTTTGAAAGCATTTTTTTTGTCAGATGACTTTTACTTGGCACATATTAAAATAGTTCATGCAACTATTCTGCTTACAATTCTTTCTGGGCTCAGATGTTGAACGTGCAATGTTTTCAGGTAACCCAAACACAAAATGTGAACTATATGTCCGTTGCCTTTTACCCATACATACATGCTGTGGATTGAAATGACCACAAGAGCCATGTCAGTAGAGCATATGCCCTTTTGGGCCTCTTGTTTACAGTTGGTAAAGCCATGCTATATGTAAGAAGTATGTTGTATTGTAAGTTTGTTTTTACTGTTTGTTTAACCATGCTATAGGTATGAAGTATGTTATAATGCTAGTTTGTTTTAACTGTTTGTAAAGCACTGCTATATGTATGAAGTATTTTGTATTGTAAGTGTTTTTCAGTTTGTAAACCATGTAAGAAGTCTGTTGTATCATTATTTGTTTTTACTGTTTGTAAAGCCATGCTGCATGTGTGCATTATGTTGTATTGTAATTTGTTGTTTTTTCTGTTTGTAAAGCCATGCTATATGCTATACGTCTTTTGTGTTGTAGGTTTGTTTTTACTGTTTGTAAAGCCATGCTGTATGTAAGAAGTCTGTTGTATTGTAAATTTGTTTTTACTCATGTGAAGCCATGATGTGTGTTAAGTATGCATGAAGGCTTTTGTATTGTTAGTCATTTGTATTGTAAGTTTGTTTTACTGTTTGTGAATCCATGCTTCACGCATGTTGTCTGTTGTATTGCATGGATGATACACTGTTTGTAAATCAATGCTGTATTTATGAAGTTGGTTGTATTGTAAGTTTATTTTGACTGTTTGTAAAGCCATGCTGTATTTAAGGAGTCTGTTGTATTGTACGTTTGTGTTTACTGTTTGGAAGCTATGCTGTATGCATTAGGCCCAGTGTATTGTAAGTTTGTTTTTACTCTTTGAAAAGCCATGCTGTATGTATGTAGTTTGTTGTATTGTAAGTTTGATTTTACTGTTTGTGAAGCCATGCTATATTTATGTAGTCCTTTATATTGTAAAATGTTTTTATTGTTTGTGAAGTCATGCTGTAAATATGAAGTCAGTTGCATTGTAAAGTTGTTTCTTATTGTTTATAAAGGCATGATGTATGTTTGTATGATGTCTGTTTTATTGTTAGTTTGTTTTTACTGCTTTCAAAGAACTGCTGTATTTATGAAGTATGTTGTGTTGTAAGATTGTTTCTACTTCTTGTAAAGTCATGTTGTATGTATGAGGCTTATTGAATTGTAATTTGTTTTTACTGTTTGTAAAGCAATGCTGTATGTATGTAATATGTTGTATTGTAAGTTTGTTTTTACTGTTAGTAAAGCCATGCTGTAAGTAAAGAAAATGTTGTATTGTAAGGTTGATTTTCCTATATTTAAAGCCATGGTATATATAAGAACTCCTTTGCATAACTTTTACTGTAAGTTTGTCTTTACTCTTTGTAAACCAATGCTGTATGTATAACATTTGTAGTATTTTTGTAAGATTGTTTTTTACTCTATGTAAACCAATGCTGTATGTATAACATTTGTAGTATTTTTGTAAGATTGTTTTTTACTCTATGTAAACTAATGCTGTATGTATAACATGTGTAGTATTTTTGTAAGATTGTTTTTTTACTCTTTGTTAAACCAATGCTGTATGTATAACATTTGTAGTATTTTTGTAAGATTGTTTTTTACTCTTTGTTAACCCATGCTGTATGTATAACATTTGTAGTATTTTTGTAAGATTGTTTTTACTCTTTATTAAGCCATGCTGTATGTATAACATTTGTAGTATTTTTGTAAGATTGTTTGTTACTCTTTGTTAAACCATGCTGTATGTATAACATCTGTAGTATTTTTGTAAGATTGTTTTTTACTCTTTGTTTAGCCATGCTGTATGTATAACATCTGTAGTATTTTTGTAAGATTGTTTGTTACTCTTTGTTAAGCCATGCTGTATGTATAACATCTGTAGTATTTTTGTAAGATTGTTTTTTACTCTTTGTTAAGCCATGCTGTATGTATAACATTTGTAGTATTTTTGTAAGATTGTTTTTTACTTTTTGTTAAGCCATGCTGTATGTATAACATTTGTAGTATTTTTGGAAGATTGTTTTTACTCTTTGTTAAGCCATGCTGTATGTATAACATTTGTAGTATTTTTGTAAGATTGTTTTTACTCTTTGTTAAGCCATGCTCTATGTATAACATTTGTAGTATTTTTGTAAGATTGTTTGTTTCTATTTGTTAAGCCATACTGTATGTATAACATCTGTAGTGTTTTTGTAAGATTGTTTTTTACTCTTTGTGAAGCCATGCTGTATGTATAACATTTGTAGTATTTTTGTAAGATTGTTTTTTACTCTTTGTTAAGCCATGCTGTATGTATAACATTTGTAGTATTTTTGTAAGATTGTTTTTAACAATTTGTTAAGCCATGCTGTATGTATAACATTTGTAGTATTTTTGTAAGATTGTTTTTTACTCTTTGTTAAGCCATGCTGAATGTATAACATTTGTAATATTTTTGGAAGATTGTTTTTTACTCTTTGTTAAGCCATGCTGTATGTATAACATTTGTAGTATTTTTAGAAGATTGTTTTTTTACTCTTTGTTAACCCATGCTGTATGTATAACATTTGTAGTATTTTTGTGAGATTGATTTTTACTCTGTTAAGCCATGCTCTATGTTAGAACATTGTTTTATTGTAAGTTTGTTTTTACTTGTTGTAAAGCCATGTTTATTTATGAAGCCTATTGTATTGTAAGTTTGTTTTTACTGTATGTGATGCCATGCTGTAATGTTAGCTTAGTGTACTCGTTTAATTTATTGTATATTATAAATGTAAATAGTATGAATGAAGTATATATGTATGTAGTGCTGTATGTATGAAGTCTGTTGTATTGTGAGTTTGTTTTTACTCCTTGTAAAGTCTTTGATAAGGCATGCTGTATGTATGAAGTATGATGTATTATAAGTTGTTTTTATGCCCCCACAAAGTGGCGGCATATAGGGTTGCCCTTGTCCGTACGTACGGCTGTCTGTCTGTACGACGTACGTCCCGAAGATTGTTTCCGATCTAATTCTTGAAAACCGTTTGTCCAATCCTCACCAAACTTTAAACACATGTTTGTGACCATAATATCTTGATCAAGTTCGATAGTCATGGAAATCGCTTTAGTCATTTAGGAGTTACGGCCCTTTATTTGCAAAAAAAGACTTCAAAAATATATGTTTCCAATCTAATTCTTGAAAAGTATGTGTCCAATCCTCACCAAACTTTACATACATGATTGTGACCATAATATCTTGATCAAGTTCGATAGCCATGGAAATCGCTTTTGTCATTTAGGAGTTACGGCCCTTTATTTGCAAAAAAAGACTTGAAAAATACGTCCCGAAGATTGTTTCCGATCTAATTCTTGAAAACTGTTTGTCCAATCCTCACCAAACTTTTAACACATGTTTGTGACCATAATACCTTGATCAAGTTCGATAGCCATGGAAATCGCTTTAATCATTTAGGAGTTAGGGCCCTTTATTTCCCAACAATACTTAAAAAATATCTTATCCGATCTAATTTTTGAAAAGGATTTGCCCTTGTGCAGATTATCCTGAATAATCATTATGGCTTATTTTCTGTGACAAAAAATCGAAGTGGGGGCATCCGTGTCCTATGGACACATTTCTAGTTACTCTTTGTAAAGCCATGTTGTATGTTAAGTATGTATTAAGGCTCTTGTATTGTAAGTCTTTTGTATTGTAAGTTTACTCTATTTATTCTTTGTTAAGCCATGCTGTGTGTATGATTTTTTTGCATTGTAAGTTTGTTTTTTACTGTTTGTAAAGCCATGTTGTTTGTATGTAGTCTGTTGTATTGTAAGTTTGTTTAGTAAAGCCATGCTGTATGTATGAAATCTTTTGCATTGTAGTTTGTTTTTACTGTTTGTTAAGCCATGCTGTTTGTATAAGTCTGTTGTATTGTAAGTTTGTTTTTCCTTTTGTAAAGCCATGCTGTGTTTATGAAATCTGCTGTTTTGTAAATTTGTTGTTTTTTCCATTTGTTTAGCCATGTATATTTATGAATCCTATTGTATTGTTGGTCTGTTTTTACTCTTTGTTAAGCGGATGCTTGTATGAAGTCTGTTTTATCGTAAGTTTGGCTTTACTCGTTGAAGCCATGCCATATGTATGAAGTCTGTTGAACTCTTAAGTTTGTTTTTACTCTTTGTAAAGCCAAGCTTTATGCATTTAGTATGATGTACTGTAAGTTTTTCTTTGCATCTTCTTATAGGCCATTACAACTTATACACATTATTCTTACGTTTGATTTGGCTCCATACTGATGTTTTAGATCTTCATATTTTATGGTATATGTTTTGATTTATGTTGATTATTTAAAACTCCCTCCCAGTTTTTTTTTTTATTTTTACCTTAATACCATATCAAATGGATGGAGTATGTTGTCTTGTAAGTTTGCTTTTGTACTATCATTGTAGCCATGCAATATCTATGTATAGATTCTGGCATATTGTTTGTTGTTTGGGCTTTATATGGTAGCCATCCTACATGTTTAAAGTTTGGTGTTTTGTTTTTTTTTTAAGTTTTAAAAACTATGAATTGTAGCCATGCTATGCATATAACGTCTGTTGTAGTGCAAGTTTGACTACAATTGTCATGTTATTGCAGCCATGCTATATGTATGAAGTATTATAATATTGTATTATTAGAATGTTATCGTTTTTATTTATTAAACCTGGTGTATTGTTTGTTTTGGCTTTTTATTAAAGCCATGCAACATGTATTCAGTCTGGGGCAATATGAGATTGTTTTGGGCTCTTTATTATAGTCTTCCTCTATGTATGAAATATGTTGTATTGATAGATTATGTTTGGCTCTTATGGTAGCCATGTTACCTGTATGAAGTCTTAGGTATTGTTAGGATGTACATGTATTTGGTTCTTTATTGTAACCATATTAAATGAATGAAGTCTGGTGTACTGTTAGGTTGTTTTAGGTTCTTATATATAACCATGTTATATATATATATATGAAGTATGGTGTATTGATAGGTTGTGCTTGACCTTTCACTGTAGGCATGCTACATCAAATGTATGAAGTATGGTATATTGTTCGTGTATTGTATATTTATCTCTTTATTATAGCCTTGTTAGCTTGTTTTGGCTCTTTATGGTAGCCATGCTTTGTTATCTGTTGTGTTGTTAGTTATTTTGTGTTTTAATATATAATAACAATTATATATTTATATAAGTGCCTGTGTATTGTTGGTTTGATTTTTATGGCTATATGTATGAAGTCTGGAATACTGTTTGAATAGTTTTTGCTCTTTATTGTATACATGCTTTATGTATAAAATCTTGTGTATTGTCTGTTTGATTATTGTCAGTTTATGTCAGCCATGCTATATGTATGGAGGATGGTGCATTGTTAGGTTTTTATTTTTTATGATAACCAGGCTACATGTATTGATTTTGTTGTTTGTTTATTTTTGGCTCCATCTTGTAGCATGCCCTATTTTTGCAATATGTGTATTGTTGTTATCTTATTGGCTCTTCATTGTGGCCATGCTAAACATATGAAGGCTTATGTATTGTTATCTTTTTATCTTTATAGTGGCCATGCTTCATTGTAACATGGGTTAAATATGTTGTATTTTTATATTGTTTGTATTTTATGAAAGCCAGTTTCTGTGTATGGAGTTTGGTGTAGTGTTAGTTTGTTTTAGTGTCTTTTTCGTAGCCATGTAACATGTATTTAATCTGTTGTGTTGCTATTTTTGTGAAAGCTTTCCTGTGTGTGTATGATTTGTGTTGTATTGTTGTTGTTTATTCTTATTCTTATTATTATATCCATGCTGTATATATGAAGTATGCTGTGTTGTAAGTTTGTTTTGGCTCTTTATTTCAGCCATGCTATTTGAAAGAAGTCTTGAGAATTGCTTATTTGTCTTTTTTATGATAGCTTTGTTTTGGGGTTTATTAGAAGCAAAGCCATAATTATGTATTTGATATGTTAAATTGTCATGTTTTGTTTAAAACAATTATATATGAAGTTGTGTGTAATTTAGTGTTTGTTTTCTTTGAAGAAGCCATGCAAATAGTATAAAGTCTAATATATTGTTAGTTAATTGGTGTTACATTATTAAAACCATGTTTCATGCATAAGGTCTGTTGTACCTTATTGTGTGTGACACTGTATTGTTAATCTGATCATGAAATAGAAGTCTTTTTATATGTATGTGTATTGTGATTTTTTAGTTTGTTTTTTCCCCTTTTATGGCCACATGTGTCGGGTAAAATGTGTTGGTACTTTTATTATGTTTTTTTTATGGTAAGCTTCCTTGTTAAGAGCATATAGTAATATTAGTTTGTTTTTGTCTGTTATGGTACCCATGATGGGTATGAAGTGTGTTGAAATTGTAACTATTTTTAAGTGTTGTTTTAGAGTAGTGCGCCATTCTAGTTGTATGAAATCTGGTAATATAAGTCTTTAATTATAGCAATGCTATTTGTATGTAGTTTGTTGAACTTTTTGTCTTCTTTTGGCTCTGTATTGTTTTTGTTTGTTTCTTTGTTATTTTTCTAAGGTTGTCATGTTATGGAATCGTAGGCTGATTTGTGTTTGTAATCGTAAAGTAGCCATGCCATATAATTTATGAAGTATTTGTTTTTGCTTTTTGCTCTTTACAGAATCCATGCTTTATACACACGTTCTGTTGTATTGTT
Organism: Mya arenaria; assembly: GCF_026914265.1. NCBI lineage: Eukaryota > Metazoa > Mollusca > Bivalvia > Myida > Myidae > Mya > Mya arenaria. Next base: position 32,834,131 of record NC_069128.1, read on the forward strand.
AGAGTGTTTTAATGGTCTGCTTGTTAACTTTTTATATGTTTAAAGTAATTTGATTGTTTTAGTTAATTCTTGTTATATGTATGAAGACTGTTGTGTTGTTAGTTTGGTTTTGGTTTTTAGGTAGCCTCGATTGCTATATGTATGGTTTGGTGTATTGCAAGATTGTATGTTGCTGTTTTTTATGGTTGTCTTGCTATATGTATGGATTATTGTGTATTGTTTTTCTCTTTTTGTTGTAAAATTCATATGGTTTTAAAGCCATTTGTATTGTTAGATTTTATTGTTTCTTCGTGGCAGCCCTGTTATAAATGTGAAGTCTGTTGTATTGTTAGTTTGTTTTTGGCTCCCCATGGCAACCATGCTGTAAATATGAAGGCTGGTATATTTTTAGTTTGGTTTTAGCTCTTTTATGTATGACATGTTAAATGCGTGAAGTCAGTGTTTTAAGGTTTGATTTTGGCTCTGTTTGGTAGTTCTGTTATTTGTTTGAAGCCTGTTCTTTTTGCTATTCTTATTATTTGGTTTGGAGTCATGATTTATATGACATTGTTTTGTTTGTTTTATGTTATAGGTAACAAGCTATATCTCTTTACATTTTTGCAGTTGAGTGACTTTTAAGCATTAGTTAATATTAATAGTCTCTGGCAACCATGGTCTATGTAATTTGTTAATATATTTTTAATCACTGCCATATTTTTGGGGTTTTTGTCCTAGTTTTTGAAACATATATTGAGTGATTTTGCAACCATTCTGCTTTAACTTATATTTCTCCATTAGAAAAGAACACTTTATATATTTAGATTTTCTTTCAAGAACTAAAAGGTAATTGGATTGCATTTAACGTGTGTCTTCCATGTAGTGGGTGTGTCCCTGCAGTCCTATATATGTCTACTACACATTCTCTTCTACTAGAACATTTTCTGTCAGCTTGGCCACAAAACATATAAAAATCCCTGCTTATTATTTAAAAACAAATAAGCCCACAAGAATTCCTGACCAATTAGGCCTCGGAAAAAAAACAAAAAAAACATTTAGTTTTGGCAACCCAACCCATTAGTTTTGCCTACCCAACCCAACATACCAAATAGGCACTGACCTTTCCCTTTTTATACTTTGTTGTTTTTAGATCTACTGGCCAAAGAGCTTATGAGATGGTTATGTTTACGTAGTATATGCGTCTGTAAACAATTGCTTGTGAACACGATACAATCTTCAGTTTTGCTTGTATTTCTATGAAACTTGTACAGTGTTTAAATATATATTTGAGCTTGGTTCCTTTCAAAACAATGCCAAGAGTATTGCCCTTGATAGTTTAAAAAAATGCTATTTTAGCTAACCTAGTTTTAGTCAGGTCTGCATGAGCGAATTCTATTTGTAGCCATGTTAACATGTAAAGTCAGGTCTAGGATTAAAGGGAGACAACTTGCTTTTTGGTTCTGCAGTTGATTTTGTCAATTACTCCGCCTTGTTCTTGCTGAAAGCCATAAGGCCAATTTATTAGCTCTATTGTCTGTATTTCGCGCAAATTGTTCAAATTATGCACCCGGGGTCAGTACTGCCCACACCAAGTGTTCACAAGTTTGTACACTTAATTTGGGAAATGTTGAAAAACTGTTCGTGTTTTCGCGCATCCATCTCAGCATAATTGCCTGTGAATGTTTGTTCAAATTATGCCACTGGGGTTATAACTGGTCATCCAACGTGTTCAAAGGTTTGGACTTGCTATTTTGAATAAGGCACAATTTAGTGATCTGCTACCAGGGTTGTTCAAATTATGACCATTGGGTCAAAGCTGGCACTGCCCCCTGGGGTCACAATTTTTTCTAGAAACTTATTTAAGAAAATTTTCAAAATCCTCTTGTTTCAAACCACAAAGCTCGTACCTTTGATATTTGTTGTGGAGCATCATATGATGACTGTCAAGCAAAGCATTTGAAAATATGCCCACTGAGCTAAAGCTGGCCCCACCCCTTTTGATTTTTTAATTTTTAAAGCTACAGCAATGATCTTTAGACCATGTCTACAGTTTTGCAAATGAGAACCAATGTTGTCCTCGAATGCACTTAATAATTGACCTTTTGACCAACTTCTTATTTTTAAAACTACAGAAAATTTGACCATGAATACAGTAATATTAAGCAATTTTTTGTCAGATGACCTTTACTTGGCACATATTCAAATAGTTTATGCAGAGAGAAAAATAGAGATCTGCTAACAACACTAACTGACCTCAGATGTTGATCGTGCAACATTTTTATGTAACCAAAACACATAACGTGAACTATATGTATGTTGCCTTTTACCCATGCATACATGCTCTGGATTAAAAATTATCACAAGAGCCATGCCCTTAGAGCATAGGCCCTTATTGGCCTCCTGTTCATAAGTGTGTTTAAACACATAGTTTGAAACCATTAAAGTTACTTGAACACTCTTACCTAATGCTGATAATAACTTTTTTACATAAAGCATAATAGAAAACGAAATATTTCATTTGAAAAAAGCCTACATACAAGTACCCTGTTTTGAAAAAGATATAATCCTTACTAAAAAGTTCATTTTTAGCTCGCTTATTCGAAGAATATGGAGAGCTATACTACTCACCAAAGCGTCGGTGTCGGCGTCGGCGTCACCCCTTGGTTAAGGTTTTGCGTGCAAGCACACATAGGTTAATATCTCAGCAACTACTTGAGGTATTGCATTGAGACTTTATACAATGGTACTCAACCATTCAACATACTCAATTAACCAAGATAGATAACTCTAGTTTGCCTTTAATGCAAATAATAGGCCTTTATTATTTGACTTAGAAATTCTGGTTAAGGTTTTGCGTTCAAGCACACATAGGTTAATATCTCAGCAACTAGTTGAGGTATTGCATTGAGACTTGATACAATGGTACTCAACCATCCAACCTACTTTATTAACCAAGTTAGATAACTCTACTTTGCATTTAATGCAAATAATAGGCCTTTATTATTCGACTTAGAAATTCTGGTTAAGGTTTTGCGTGCAAGCACACATAGATTAATATCTCAGCAACTACATGAGTTATTGCATTGAGACTTGATACATTGGTACTCAACCATCCAACCTATTCAATTAACCGAGTTAGATAACTCTACTTTGCATTTTATTCAAATAATAGGCCTTTATTATTCGACTTGGAAATTCTGGTTAAGGTTTTGCGTGCAAGCACACATAGGTTAATATCTCTGCAACTACTTGTGGTATTGCATTGAGACTTGATACAATGGTACTCAACCATCCAACCTAATTAATTAACCAAGTTAGATAATCTACTTTGCATTTAATGCAAATAATTGCCCTTTATTGTTCGACTTCGAAATTCTGGTTAAGGTTTTGTGTGCAAGCACACATTATTTCAATATCAAAGCAAGTACTTGATGTATTGCATTGAGACTCGATACAATGGTACTCAACCATCCAATCTACTTAATTAACCATGTAAGATAACTCTAGTTTTATTTTATGCAAATAATTGCCCTTTATTATTCGACATAGAAATTCTGGTTAAGGTTTTGCGTGTAAGCACACATAGGTTAATTTCTAAGCAACTACTCGATGTATTGAATTGAGACTTTATAGAATGGTATTCAACCACTCAACATAATTGAATAACCAAGATATATAACTGTATTTTGCAAATAATTGCCCTTTATTATTAGACTTAAAAAATGTGGTTGAAATTTTCCATGTGACCACATTTATGTTATTATTTCAGCACATCATGAATTGCATTGAAATCTAATCTAACAGTGATCCATGCATGTTTGGCCAAAACTTTTCAATCCTTACACTGAAAAGCGGCGGAATTGTCGAGCACGCTGTCTCTGTGACAGCTCTTGTTGTATGCCTTATACCATCCAACAGAAAATAACGTTCAATGCTTAAATTAATTGTGTTGGTCATTGTGAAATAAAGAAGTAAGGAAGTGAAATAATTATCCTACCTACATCTTCACAACTAGAGTTGAGAGTAGGGAAAAGCCAAAATATCCATTAGATGATTGGAGCCTTTTTATAAAATAAATGTATGTCATAACAAAGTTTCGACAGATTTAAACTTAATCGTGTGAATTTCAGAATTCAGTTCACAATATAGTGAACTCATGTTTTTCTCACTTCACTCTGAAAAGCCTAAATATAAAAGTCCTTTCTTTGTGCTGCTGTGGCTTTATTCAAGTAATTGCATGCATATTCCTAGATCATAATGTCACACACTTATATAACTTGCTGTGTTGATAGACCTATTTCAAAAGAAACCATTGATATACCAGTCCTTTTAGCTCACAAGTGCCCAAGGTGAGCTATTGTGATCACTGATCAGTCTTTGTCCGTGGTCTGTCCGTCCAAAATCAACAATTGCTTAAAAAATAATCTCCTTTGAAATTTCCAGGCCAAATTTATTAAAATTTTCAAAAAGCTTCCTTGGGTGTCCCTCTACAAAAATACAACAAGGGATCACGATTGATAAACAACAACAACAACAGCAACAACAAATGACTGACTTTAAAAGCATCTCCTCTGAAACTTACACTCCAAATTCAATTATACCTTACAGAAAGTTTCCTTGGGTGACCCAAAAATACAACAAGGAATCATGATTTATCAACAACATCAAAAGCAACAACATCAAAATGGCTGATTTCCTGTTTTGCTTAAAAAAGCATATCCCCTGAAACTAACACTTCAAATTCAATAAAACTTCTACAAACAATACAACAAAGAGTCACGATTGATCACCAACAACATTTACAAAATGACCAACTTCCTGTTTGCTTTATAAAAAACATCTTTAAAACTACCAGTCCAAATTCAATGAAACTATACAGGAATCTTCCTAGGGTAACCTTTTTGGATAACCTTCTACAAAAATTTAAGGTTTCGAGATTGATTAAATACAAACAACATTCTGGCAAACTTCTTGTTTTGCTTTAAAAGAAATCTTTCTTCTTAAACTACAGGGCCATATTCACTGGAACTTTACAGGAAGCTTCATTGCATCATACTCTATAAAAATACAACAAGGCATTGAGATTGATCATAAACAACAACACAATTGCTGACTTTTTTTTGTAAAAATTCTCTGAAACTACCTGGCCAAATTTAATAAACTATACAGGTAGCTTTATTGCATGACCCTTCACAAATATAAATTTAGGCATCATTATCAGTAAAGATTTGTTTTAATTGCAACATTTTTATACAGAGTTGTACCCATTGAAAACATGAATGGCATCTGAAATCTGTATAAACAAATTCTGAGCTTCTTTTCCTATAACTAGACATTTACTGTGTCACTGTTTACATAGCCTCGGTTTCAACATAACTAACTAGACATGTACTGTTTCACTGTTACCATAGCATGGGTTTTTACATGTCTAGGTATTGTGTCACTGTTACCCCCGGTATCATAGCCAAGGCTTTTACATGTCTAGGTACTGTGTCACTTTTATCATAGCCTGGGTTTCAAAGTATCTAGAATCTGTGTCACTGTTGTCATAGCCAGGGCTTTTACATGTCTAGGTACTGTATCACTGTTCTCATAGCCAGGGATTTTACATAGTGAAACCTGGTTATTAGAATGACGAACGTCGTTGTTCGGGCCGGCATCCGGGCGGCGTCAAACTCACCTATGAAACTGAATAACTTTAGTAAGGGTTGACATATCTTGACCAAACTTGGTCTATAAAAAGAGTTTATGGGTACCTTTCATGAAATTGCGTTAAGGGTCCATAGGATCAAGGTCAAGGTCACTGTTACTAAAAATAAAAAAATTGTTGAAACTGAATAACTTTAGTTAGGGATGACATAATTATCTTGACTAAACTTGGTCTGTGGGAGGAGTTTATGGATACCTTTCATGGGATTGCGTTTGGGGTCCCTAAGGTCAAGGTCACTGTTACTAAAAATAGAAAACGATTGAAACTGAATAACTTGAGTAAGGGATAACATATCTTGACTAAACTTTGTCTATAGGAAGAGTTTATGGAGACCATTCATGGAATTGCGATTGGGGTCCCTAGGTTCAAGGTCACTGTAATTAAAAGAAAAATGGTTGAAACTGAATAACATCAGTTAGGGATGATATATCTTGACTAAACTTGGTCTATGGAGACCTTTCATGGGATTGCGTTTGGGGTCCCTATGGTCAAGGTCAAGGTCACTGTTACTAAAAAAAGAATAAAAATAGAAAAACGGTTGAAACCGAATAACTTTAGTTAGGGATGACATATCTTGATCAAACTTGGTCTATAGGAAGAATTTATGGAGACCTTTCATTGGATTGCGTTTGGGTTCCCTAGGTTCAAGGTCAAGGTCACTGTTACTAAAAATAGGAAAACATTTGAAACTGAATAATTTTAGTAAGGGTTGATATATCTTGATCAAACTTTGTCTATAGAAAGAGTTTTTGGATACCTTTCATGGGATTGCCATTTGGTTCCTTAGAGTCAAGGTCAAGATCACTGTTACTAAAAATAGAAAAACAGTTGAAACTGAATAACTTTAGTAAGGGTTGACATATCTTGACCAAACTTGGTCTATAAAAAGAGTTTATGGGTACCTTTCATGAAATTGCGTTAAGGGTCCATAGGATCAAGGTCAAGGTCACTGTTACTAAAAATAAAAAAATTGTTGAAACTGAATAACTTTAGTTAGGGATGACATAATTATCTTGACTAAACTTGGTCTGTGGGAGGAGTTTATGGATACCTTTCATGGGATTGCGTTTGGGGTCCCTAAGGTCAAGGTCACTGTTACTAAAAATAGAAAACGATTGAAACTGAATAACTTGAGTAAGGGATAACATATCTTGACTAAACTTTGTCTATAGGAAGAGTTTATGGAGACCATTCATGGAATTGCGATTGGGGTCCCTAGGTTCAAGGTCACTGTTATTAAAATAGAAAAATGGTTGAAACTGAATAACATCAGTTAGGGATGATATATCTTGACTAAACTTGGTCTATGGAGACCTTTCATGGGATTGCGTTTGGGGTCCCTATGGTCAAGGTCAAGGTCACTGTTACTAAAAAAAGAATAAAATAGAAAAAACGGTTGAAACCGAATAACTTTAGTTAGGGATGACATATCTTGATCAAACTTGGTCTATAGGAAGAATTTATGGAGACCTTTCATTGGATTGCGTTTGGGTTCCCTAGGTTCAAGGTCAAGGTCACTGTTACTAAAAATAGGAAAACATTTGAAACTGAATAATTTTAGTAAGGGTTGATATATCTTGATCAAACTTTGTCTATAGAAAGAGTTTTTGGATACCTTTCATGGGATTGCCATTTGGTTCCTTAGAGTCAAGGTCAAGATCACTGTTACTAAAAATAGAAAAACAGTTGAAACTGAATAACTTTAGTAAGGGTTAACATATCTTGACCAAAACCAGGTATAAAGGACGAGTTTATGGATACCTTTCATGGGATTGCGTTTGGGGTCCCTTGATTCAAGGTCAAGGTCACTGTTATAAAAATAGAAAAAATGGTTGAAACTGAATTACATAAGTTAGGGTTGACATATCCTGACCCAACTTGGTATAAAGGAAGCGTTTATGGATACCTTTCAATCGATTGCATTTTGGGCCCCTAGGGTCAAGGTCACTGTTATTAAAAATAGGAAAACAGACACAAGCTGAAGTTCTTCTGTCAATCATTAAAACCCTGGTTTCGTCGCATTGCGGCATTTCTTGTTCATTCTTACATTTGGAAAAAATGGGCGTTTGGTTGGTTTAACAAAAAATATTAAAAGGTACAATTTCTTCACTTATATGTTGTTGTTTTTTTTCTATATATTAAGAAAAACACTGTGTCTTCTTCTGTTTCAAACTAAAAGTAATTAATTAAATATTGTTGATAAAATGTATATTCGAAGTGAACACTTAATTTGCCTCTGATGATTCAATAATACATCTGTTTTATACTTTCATAAGCATATTCCTCAGGATCCCCTACATCTCTACATAGAGGGACACGCAAACAGCCACATCATATTCCTGAGGACCTTTACTTCTCAACCTAAAGGTCACACAAACAGCCACATCATATTCCTGAGGACCTTTACATCTCTACAAGGAGGGACACACAAACAGCCACATCATATTCCTGAGGAACTTTACATCTCTACAAGGAGGGACACACAAACAGCCACATCATATTCCTGAGGACCTTTACATCTCTACAAGGAGGGACACACAAACAGCCACATCTTATTCCTGAGGACCTTTACATCTCTACAAGGGGGACACACAAACAGCCACATCATATTCCTGAGGACCTTTACATCTCTACAAGGAGGGACACACAAACAGCCACATCATATTCCTGAGGACCTTTACATCTCCAAATAGAGGGACACAGAAACAATCTCGTCATATTCCTGAGAACCTTTACAACTCAAAATAGAGGGACACACAAACAGACACATCATCATATTCCTGAGGACCTTTACATCTCAAAATAGAGGGACACAGAAACAGCCACATCATATTCCTGAGGATCTTTACATCTCTACAAGGAGGGACACACAAACAGCCACATCGTATTCCTGAGGACCTTTACATCTCTACAAGGAGGGACACACAAAGGCCACATCATATTCCTGAGGATCTTTCATCTCAAAATAGAGGGACACACAAACAGCCACATCATATTCCTGAAAACCTTTACATCTCAACATAGAGGGGCACACAAACAGCCACATCATATTCCTGAAAACTTTACATCTCAACATAGAGGGGCACACAAACAGCCACATCATATTCCTGAAACCTTTACTTCTCAACATAGAGGAACACATAAACAGCCACATCATATTCCTGAGGACCTTTACAAGTCAAAATAGAGGGACACACAAACAGCCACTTCGTATTCCTGAAGATCTTTACCTCTCAACGTAGAGGGACACACAAACAGCCACATCAAATTCCTGAGGACCTTTACATCTCAACATAGAGGGACACACAAACAGCCACATCATGTTCCTGGAGACCTTTACATCTCAATATTTAGTGACACACAAACAGCCATATCATATTCCTGAGGACCTTTCAGCAAATTGAGTTATTGTCCTGTGTTACATTTCTTGATCAGAACCATTTTTGAAAACTACAGGATGTATTTCAACTACTGTCTACACACCACAGTTAAGCACAATGAGAATAAGTAGAGTGTACAAGAAACTGTTAAAGCTACTAACAGATCGTTTGCCCTTTGTACATTTTTCATAACCAACTGGCTCCGATTTCTCGAAACTACTTAAGATTTACAGGCTTAGAAGCTTATTTCAAAATGCCAAAATATATGCTTAACAAGATTTTGATAAATCATAAAAACCTCTTCTGATAATCATGATGATAATTCCTTTCTCAAGTATAAAATATCTTAAAGAAGTAAACATTACGCAATTTATTGTAATCCAAAAATAGTGAGCTTAGCTTAATCCTGTTTAAAGGGACTTCAGAAGATTCGAGAATTCGGGGCCAGAGCATTTCTTTAACATTTCTAGATCAAATTCAGTGGAGCTTCATTCAATGATAGAATTGAATGAGAGAAGTATATTATATAAGAACTATTAGTCAAGTTAAGCTTTTCGCAGTTATTGCCATGTATGACATTTTTCCTTGTCCATAACTTAAAAATACTTGTTAGAACTTAATTAAACTACATTCAATTGTAAAGCACAGTGATGGTTAGAACTTAATTAAACTACATACAATTGTAAAGCACAGTGATAGGAAGTAAAGTATACATAGCACTATTATACCTTATAAAGATGGCATTATTCCCCTGTCCGGAACATAACTACTTGATGAAACTTTATGAAACATTTTTTAAAGCACAAAGAGCGGAAATGCACTGTATGAAAAGCATAACTCTATTTCAGCTCAGTGCAGAGCTACTGCCCTTTGTCACTTTTTTTGTTCGGAAAACTTAAATACTACTCGATGGAATTTAATTAACAACTCTGTTTTAGGGAATATTAGAATAATAATGAATGCTTCACTTCTTTCCCTAGCGCCGGTTGGTGTCTCAGTTTGTTGAAGGATTTGCATAATAGCAACAATACATTCAAGATCTAAGCAAGTATATCATGTATTGATTGAAAAAAATTATATGTGTTCCCAACATAACTTAATAATTATTAATGATTCTGTTTGATTATACGTATAGGAAAACAAAGCAAATTATGGACATTTTTCTTTTGACATGGACATTCTGATTAAGGTTTTGCATGTAAGCACACATATCAGCCATTAGTTGATGCATTGATTGTATTTCGACTTTATACCATGATACTCAACCGTTCATCCCAATCAAATAACCAAGTTTATTTGTGACATTTGTACTCAACTATCCAACCTCTGATTAGGCCAATTTTATAGTTCTATTGGGTTGATTATGGCTTGTACGTCAAAACAAATTGTTTAAGTTGTGCATGTAAGAAAACATAGCATACTTGATAAATTGCATTGAAACTTAATACAAAGGTACCCTACTGTGTCTTTAAGTAGTGTTTGTTCCTTTTTTATTCAATTTCTTCCGTCTGGTTTAGGTTTTGCATGTTATCACATTTAATTCAATAGCTCAGCAATTACATCATGTACTACACTTTATAAAAAAGACGCCCTAACAGTCATAATTTTGCTTACGGTTTTGCTTGTTAGCATATGAAATTCAATCTAACATCTAATCCATGTATTGTTTTGAAACCTTATACAGTTTGCTCACTCTGGATTGCATATAATGCAAATCTGGCAAAGTTCTTTGAGCTTAAGTTTTGCGATAGAGGGATTGTTCGTCGTCAACATTTTATCGTAACAACAACTTTACCACTACGACAAGATCAATTAAACTACGCAGGAATGTTCCTTGGGTGGTTCTTATCCAGATTTCGATAAAAGTGGTCCAATTAAGGAATTAAGGAGTCCGAATGACTCCACATGTAATTTGACCAGCCCAATTGCGTTCATATCCCCGATAATGACATCAACCCCGCAATTAATTCCTTATATTTACACTAATAGTTCATTATTTTATTCAAGAAACGTTAAAAATGTACTTCATTTCATTTCGGATTATCTTTCAGTAATCCTTTCTTACCCATTCTGTAAATAGGACGACCCGACTGTTACCGGAAACATTTTTTTAAATGACGTCACAATAACGGGAAAAGATCAACCACTTTATCACTTTTAAACGTAAAATTGAAACACTTTTGGCAACAAAACGTTTAAAATATAATAACTTAACATTTTCTAAAATGTTGATTCATATTTTACGGGGCCTGCTGACACGATACAAACAATAACAAGATCAATAGTTTCCATGTATATTGTTATGCGATGAATTGCGATCCGAACATATCCGAAGATGTTGCGTTCATCGATTGATGAACGCAATTGCCGAAAGGCAGTTCATTTAAGGAATGGAAGTTGAGGTGTAAATATTATTTACTAAACGGCCAATTACTGCAGCCATTTTGGTTTTCATTAACTGATTCGTTAACTTAACGACTGATTTAACGGTTTCGTTATCGTTAAAATTTCCAACAACCGAAATTTAGCGAAATAAATAAAACGAAGGTATTTAAGGAATTTTTAGCAATTTTAGTCATTTTAACGCTAAATTTTATCGTTATGTATTTAACGAATGTTCCAACAACCGGGCCAATATGTTGTTCTGAACGGTTGTCAATAACGGTCACCTTAGGTCAAAATCTTATCAAACAGGTTTTTTCATATGTAATTTAAATACAATCCATTTATTGTTTAACAATCATTGAATATCTCAAATTCAAACTTGATTAATTCAAGTTCTGAACAGTAACAATGTGCTCTTTTGTACAAGTTTATAATCCAACTTAAATAATGTAGGAGTTATGGCCCCTTGTAGCTTTTTAAACAAGTATACATAGTTTGTCAGAATGTGTTTGGGCATTATAGCTAAGACTAGTTTTATAGCCCAAAGATAGTGTTTACCCAACATTGTCAGCCAATCAGGGGGCTAGATTTTTAAAATGTTTCGTATTTATTAAGAATCGTTACTTAAGACTGAAGACGGCTCTGCAGGATAAAGTAAACTGCTAATACTGTGCATATAGCCACGCAAAGCAGGTAAGTCTGCCCAGGTTTAAAATCGCGGGGAAACTATGACTCCTACTTAACCAGAGTACCGATATATTTTGGATATTATAAAGCTTAGATATTTATCAGAACTGGATGAACTGATTAATTTTGACTCCGACTATGTTAATACCACATTTATTGTCAATAATTACACATATTTCCTAAAAATTCTAGTCAATAGGTGAAACTATTTAGTGGTTATTTGAGGAAGGTAACTACTTTGCAATCAGCATACTGTAGTGATAGCCGTTACTTCCCTTTGCTGTGTCCTAAAATACATTATAAGTGGGCATGGAAATAGTTCAAGAATTTTGCTGTGAACATTAACTGAGAGTAACGGTACTATGATTGACTTTCTGTGGCATTACAGTTTTTAGGTTACATAGCATTATGGGAAAGACGTCGACCTATTCAAAACAATAGGTTCAAGTTCTAAACTTCAACCCTGTTTGATTGTGCAAAAATGTGGGAAACTGGCTTTCTTTAATGGTTTGCTCAGTTTAATGTGCTGTGAGGAAATATTCGGTATGGGGTAAACATTTAACTAATGTAACATTTTAAGTGTTTCTAAAAACGCGTCATCACGGCACTATTTATATGTATGGACCGGCCTTGGAGAAACTATTGGGACAGTCACTGTTTCAATTTTCTTTTGAAATACAGTCGAACCCCGATTGCTCGAACTCGCTTGACTCGAATTCCTCGTTTCATCAAAGTGGATGTAAAGGACCGATATCTTCATACTGATGAAATAGCGAAAAAAAGAAAATTGTCGAAAATTGACATAATCTTGGTATCGATGTTTACAATACATTGAAACTTACTTACTGAACTACCACATGGTTTATAATTTATTTTATTTTTTTCGCAGTTTTTTTCATATTTTTTTCCATTTAAATGATTACTATGTATGTCTACCTAGTAGAATTCATATCGTATGCGTGATTTGTTAGTCGATGTTATCACGTGAGATTACCAAGTTAGGTATATGGCTTAAATATTCCAACAGTTTATGGTAAGCCTTCGTAGCACAGTGGATACAGCTCTTTGCTTCAATTTCGGCGACACCGGTTTGAACCCGGTCCCCGACTTGATTTTTATCAGTTTGGTGTTTTTTACAATTATGATATCAAAGAGTAAAACATTTAATCTAATAATTCTCCTGAGATTCCCTACAAAAACTTTTTTGTGCCAATCTGATGTACATGTGCTTTAAGCGTTCTAGTTTGGTTCGAATCACAGACCGCGATGTTTGCAAACGGGGCTCGACTGAACTCAATTGCGAGTCAGCACCACATTCTAATGTTGTTTGTTTAGCTAGCTTATCCTTTCCTTATGTTACGTGTTTTGAGTGCTACTTGAACAATAATTTTTCTAATGTTCAAGGCTGCTGAATTATGTTGCTATTTGAATGTGTTATTATAAATTACATATTAATATGTAATAGAAAATGGATTAAAGATTTGTTTATTCTTCAAAAAAAGTATTTTTATTATTAAGAGTCCGAGTCTAGACTTAAACGACCAATTGTTATCAAGGAAATGCTTGGGAAATATGTGCAAAGCTTCCATTTTTAGCTCACCTGTCACATAGTGACAAGGTGAGCTTTTGTGATCACAATTTGTCCGGCGTCCGTCCGTCGTCCGTCCGTCCGTCCGTCCGTAAACTTTTACTTTAAACGACATCTCCTCATAAACCGCTTAGCCAATTTCATCCAAACTTCACAGGAATGTTCCTTGGGTGGTCCACTTTGAAAATTGTTCAAAGAATTGAATTCCATGCAGAACTCTGGTTGCCATGGCAATGGAAAGGAAAAACTTTAAAAATCTTCTTCTCCCAAACCACAAGGCTTAGGCCGTTGATATATGGTAGGTAGGATCACCAAATGGTCCTCTACCAAGATTGTTCAAATTATGGCCCTTGGGTCAAAATTGGCCCTGCCCGGGGGGTTATGGGTTTTCTCTATATGTTTATAGTGAAAACTTCAAAAATCTTCTCCTCTGAACTTACTTGGCCTAGAGCTTAGATATTTGGCATGATTCATCGTCTAGTGGACCTTTACAAAGATTGTTCAAATTATGGTCTTGGGGTCAAAATTGGCTCCGCCCCGGGGGGTCATGGGTTTTCTCTATATGTTTGTAGTGAAAACTTCAAAAATCTTCTCCTATCAAATTAATTGGACTAGAGCTTAGATATTTGGCATGATTCATCGTCTAGTGAACCTCTACAAAGATTGTTCAAATTATGGCCTTGGGGTCAAAATTGGCCCCGCCCCGGGGGTCATGGGTATACTTGATATGTTTATAGTTGAAACTTCAAAAATCTTCTCCTCTTAACTTACTTGGACTAGAGCTTAGATATTTGGCATGATTCATCGTCTAGTGGACCTCTACAAAGATTGTTCAAATTATGGCCTTGGGGTCAAAATTGGCCCCGCCCCGGGGGGTTAGGGTATTCTCTATATGTTTATAGTGAAAACTTCAAAAATCTTCTCTTTGAACTTACTTGGACTAGAGCTTAAATATTTGGCATGTTTTATCGTCAAGTGGACCTCTACAAAGATTGTTCAAATTATGGCCTTGGGGTCAAAATTGGCCCCGCCCCGGGGGGTCATGGGTATACTTGATATGTTTATAGTTAAAACTTCAAAAATCTTCTCCTCTTAACTTACTTGGACTAGAGCTTAGATATTTGGCATGATTCATCGTCTAGTGGACCTCTACAAAGATTGTTCAAATTATGGCCCTGTGGTCAAAATTGGCCCCGCCCCTGGGTGGTCATGGGTTTTCTCTATATGTTTATATTAAAAAAAATCAAAAATCTCCTCTGAACTTACATTGCTTAGAGCTTAGATATTTGGCTTGATTCATCGTCTAGTGGACCTCTACAAAGATTGTTCAAATTATGGCCTTGGGGTCAAAATTGGCCCCGCCCAGGGGGGTAGGGACTTCTCTATATGTTTATAGTTAAAACTTCAAAAAAATCTTCTCCTCTGAACTTACTTGGACTAGAGCTTAGATATTTGGCATGATTCATCGTCTAGTGGACCTCTACAAAGATTGTTCAAATTATGGCCTTGGGGTCAAAATTGGCCCCACCCCCTTCGGGGGTCATGGGTTTTCTCTATATGTGTATAGTGAAAACTTCAAAAATCATCTCCTCTGAACTTACGTGGCTTAGAGCTTAGATATTTGGCATGATTCATCGTCTAGTGGACCTCTACAAAGATTGTTCAAATTATGGCCCTGTGGTCAAAATTGGCCCCGCCCCTGGGTGGTCATGGGTTTTCTCTATATGTTTATATTAAAAAAAAAATCTCCTCTGAACTTACATTGCTTAGAGCTTAGATATTTGGCTTGATTCATCGTCTAGTGGACCTCTACAAAGATTGTTCAAATTATGGCCTTGGGGTCAAAATTGGCCCCGCCCAGGGGGGGTAGGGACTTCTCTATATGTGTTATAGTGAACAATCTTCTCCTCTGAACTCATAAAGACAAGTAACGTCTTAATTTAAACTGGATAACATATTTAGTACACATACCAATTTTCAATATGGGCCACATACAACAATTAATAACAAATATACATATATAGATACACACGTAAAATCAAGTAGTGACAAGAGCTTAGATATTTGGCATGATATATCATCTAGTTGACTTGTACCAATATTGTTCAATCTTTGGCCCTGGGGTAAAAACATGGCCCCACCCGGGCGGTCATGGGTTTCCTTATATATGTATATGATGAAAACTTATAAAATCTTCTTCTCCGAAACCAAAAGGCAAAGGCCTTAGATATTTGGTATGAAGCATTGTTTATCGGACCACTATTAAGATTGTTCAAACTTTAGCCCTGGGGTCAAAATTGGCCACGCCCCGTGTTCATAGGCTTAGGTTTTCAATATTTTTATATAGTCTTATATAATAAAACTTTAAAAATCCTCTTCTCCAAAATACAAGACCTAGAGCTTTCATATTTGGTATATAGTGTTACCTAGTGGACCTACACCAAAGGTATTCAAATTATTGTCCCGGGGTCAAATTGGCCTTGCTCAGGGGTCATTTGTTTTTACATTGTCTTGTCACTTAAACATCTTTTCCTCTGAAAGTAAAGGTCAGAATGACTCCATACTTGATATGTAGCATCCTTACATGGTCCTCTCTCAACTTTGTTCAAATGGTTTTGTTTGGCCCCTTTTAGGGGTCACCAGAGCAAAAAATAGAAAACCTTTAAACAACTTGATCTTATTAACTGCTTGATGGATCTTCAAGTCTGAAGCATCCTAGCATGGGCCTCTGTCAGGTCTTTTCAAATAATTTTGTTTGGCCCCTTTTAAGGGCCACCAGAGCTAAAATTAGTAAAAAAAACTTAACATTTTCTTCGCATGAACCCCTTGATAGATCTTCAGCAAATTTGGTTTGAAGTGTCCTTGCATGGACCTCTCTTAAATTTGTTCACATAATTTTGTTTGGCCCCTTTTAGCTAAAAATAGAGTAAAAAACGATTATTCTTGTGAACCTCTTGATGGATATTTACCAAATTTGGTCTGAAGCACCCCTGCATAGACTTCTCTCAAATGTATTAAAATAATTTTGTGTGGTCTCTTTTATTTTCATATTTGCATATTGATGGAACCGTACAGAGATATTGAATGGCGTACTAATTAGTGCAACATCCATTTAACTTAATGAAAAGTGACCAGCCAATATTCTTTGAGAACAAATATTAAGCTATATTGATTACAAAGGTTAAACTCTTTTACTCAGTGAGCGATTTAGGGCCATCATGGCCCTCTTGTTTGTATTTGAAACTGGATGTATGAATACTGAAAGTTTGAAGTCTCTCGAATGTACTTTTCTAGGGAGTATTATACTTCCAAACTTCCCTCAACGGAAGTCCTGATGTGCACAGACGAATCTGGGTGTATGGAATGAATCTGCAGATTTAAAGACGTTGACTTATATTTTACAGAGTTCTTCTGAAAGGTAATACCCGTATCACCAATGAGTTTGAAGGTTATGCACCAGGTTGACCTGGAACTGTCACAGCCCATATGTAGTCATTTCTTTATAAGGTTATCATTTCTATGCCTTCCATATCAGTCGCGCAAAGCGCACGAACACGAACGCATTTGGACGTCCATGCACTGTATTCCTTAGTTTTTGATAAATTTTACCGAATTTTAATCGGTGTAGTTCAATATGCAATTATTAACTGTGAAATATCATGTCATATCGACCAAGAAATCCTTGGCCGGGACGAAAGCTGTGTCATGAAACCGCATGCTATTCTTCGTAACAACTCGACCAATTCCGGCAAGCTTCTGTTGGATACTAGCCGAGCTGTTGCGACTGCGCATGATATATAATGACGACATATCCTGTTTCCGATCTTAACACAGACAGGTCATATAGCGTTTTTTTAATGAAGTGATATTTGAAGCGTTATTATTATCAGGTCATATAAAAAGACAATATTGCGATTGTGATTAAAAACAATAATTTATATCCAAAAAGGGTTATAAGTACTGCGGTCGTAATGCACCAGTCAATCGTTACCATGCCCCCAACAGGTCCGAGAGGATATCCGGGGAAATCGGACGTGTTTTTACCTTCCAGTTGGCCCCGTCGATCCGGGAGGACCGAAAATCAAAGTCCCCGATATTCCCCGGGCTAGTAACAATTGACTTGCGCATACTCGTTATCTGGGTAGTATCTGATTCTTATTGCTTTTTGCAGAATTCGACTAACAGCTTGTGAAGTCACGTGTCCTTTGTTATGTAAAAACATAATGAAGCCATTCTATAAGAGGATGATTTCAAACCCACTCCATCTGGTCTGATATTGCGTTGTCACTGTACACACTCGCTGTGTCTGATATTGCGTTGTCACTGTACACACTCCCTGTGTCAGATATTGCGTTGTCACTGTACGCACTCCCTGTGTCAGATATTGCGTTGTCACTGTACGCACTCTCTGTGTCAGATATTGCGTTGTCACTGTACGCACTCCCTGTGTCAGATATTGCGTTGTCACTGTACGCATTCCCTGTGTCAGATATTGCGTTGTCACTATACGTACTCCCTGTGTTGATATTGCGTTGTCACTATACACACTCCCTGTGTCGGATTTCGTTGTCACTATACACACTCCCTGTGTCGATATTGCGTTGTCACTATACACACTCCCTGTGTCGGATATTGCGTTGTCACTATACACACTCCCTGTGTCGGATATTGCGTTGTCACTATACACACTCCCTGTGTCGGATATTGCGTTGTCACTATACACATTCTGTGTCGGATATTGCGTTGTCACTATACACACTCCCTGTGTCGGATTCTGCGTTGTCACTATACACACTCCCTGTGTCGGATATTGCGTTGTCACTATACACACTCCTGTGTCGGATATTGCGTTGTCACTATACACACTCTGTGTTGGATATTGCGTTGTCACTATACACACTCCCTGTGTCGGATTCTGCGTTGTCACTATACACATCTGTGTTGGATATTGCGTTGTCACTATACACACTCCCTGTGTCGGATATTGCGTTGTCACTATACACACTCCCTGTGTCGGATATTGCGTTGTCACTATACACACTGTGTGGATATTGCGTTGTCACTATACACACTCCCTGTGTCGGATATTGCGTTGTCACTATACACACTCCCTGTGTCGATATTGCGTTGTCACTATACACACTCCCTGTGTCGGATATTGCGTTGTCACTTACACACTTCTGTGTCGGATATTGCGTTGTCACTATACACACTCCCTGTGTCGGATATTGCGTTGTCACTATACACACTCCCTGTGTTGGATATTGCGTTGTCACTATACACACTCCCTGTGTGGATATGCGTTGTCACTATACACACTCCCTGTGTCGGATATTGCGTTGTCACTATACACATCCTGTGTCGGATATTGCGTTGTCACTATACACACTCCCTGTGTCGGATATTGCGTTGTCACTATACACATCCCTGTGTCGGATATTGCGTTGTCACTATACACACTCCCTGTGTCGGATATTGCGTTGTCACTATACACACTCCCTGTGTCGGATATTGCGTTGTCACTATACACACTCCCTGTGTCGGATATTGCGTTGTCACTATACACATTCTGTGTCGGATATTGCGTTGTCACTATACACACTCCCTGTGTCGGATATTGCGTTGTCACTATACACACTCCCTGTGTCGGATATTGCGTTGTCACTATACACACTCCCTGTGTCGGATATTGCGTTGTCACTATACACACTCCCTGTGTCGGATATTGCGTTGTCACTATACACACTCTCTGTGTATATTGCGTTGTCACTATACACACTCCCTGTGTCGGATATTGCGTTGTCACTATGCACACTCTGTGTAGATATTGCGTGTCACTA